>NC_134407.1:3062858-3297858 GCF_038048845.1 Mixophyes fleayi
GGTAACACAGATATGATGCTGTGACAGTCATCACTATCAGTCTGTCCTGATGATACAGCTAATGACTACTTTAACCCTGCTGCACACGGCCTACGTTAGTCTGCCCCCTACTACCCCCCGTTCTGCTGTGGTAAGTGTCACTTATGTCCAGACATGAATTGTGGGTAATTGGTGTAATGTCCATTTCTGATCATGTGAGGAGGTTTTCTCGTAAGATACTTGCAAAGAGAATTACGTATAATTACTGTGATTCTGCCAGAGCCAGTTTCTGTATTCACACTAATCACACTGGGAACTGCCGCTGTCAGGTTTACACAGTCTGAATCTCTCCACACTGTAGGGGAACTACAAGTCCCAGCAATGTTTCCAGAGCAATGTATAGGTTACATGTAGTCTCTTCGCACTCTCTGCCCTATACGTTGTGTTTGAAATGTATCAGTGTAGTTATTTTGCTTTTTGGTTATTACTGTGTGCAGGAAACTCTATCCAGGCCTTCGGGAACGGTACAGACGTGAGGCAGCAGCCTGATCCTGCCATTCACACCTCAACATCAGCGTCCTCAGTCCTCTCCAAGACCAAAATCAAGGACTCCGGCTTCCCAGACACCATGCACATCACTAATGAGATCCCTACACACAATGGCCTGTCCGCCTGCGCCAACCTTATACAGGTAAGCAGGGGAGTCAGGTGTGTACGATGGCAGCTCTGTCACCTGCACACGGTGGGGACTGAACCAATACGTGATATCACTGAGGCTTGAGACACTTTTTGTCTCATGCCTCAATCATGTCATTAATTCCTAGCGATTTAATAATGGCCACCTCCATTGTTGCACTTGGGTACGACACAGTTCTCCTCTGTGTCCTGAATATTATAATGTACACCAGACAATGATAAAAACTCTGCCTGATAATATCGATACATGGTACGAAGCACAGAGGGAAGCAGAAGTATTAAAGTCATGTAAAAGTGGAAGACGATTCAGTATCTGTGAGTATTCACAAGCACAGAGTACGTGACGCTGCGCTGGAGGACACAAAGGGGGGATTAGCCGCCATGTTCCTCAGAACATCGCGCCCCAGGATTCTTACAGAAATCTCCACTGATTTTCCCTCGCACCCCGTAGAGTGTGATATAAGAAATGTCTCCGCTCTGTACAGGAATTACGGTCAGTAGAGATCCAGCCCCCACATCATGTAATATCGGGGTCTTGTGCCAACATCTCGGCAGGACACAAAATACAACCTCTCTGCTAGAAATAAGTTTCCTGCTCTTGATAGGACACTTAGATAATGAATGGTCCTGAAAGTGCCTCATTAATCTCTGCGTCTTCCACTCATCTGTCATTGAGATACTTTGTGCGCTGCCGGGAGGGAGTCTGCTTCCCGTCACTGAACATCAACACGTTTATAAATAGGAGCTCACCTAGCAGGGAAAACCCTGGGGGGCATTCAGTGCAGTGTCGGGGGTGGGTGTCCGTATGCGTGTGTACATGTGTGTATGACTGTATGTGTTTGTACATGTGTGTATGACTGTATGTGTGTGTGTACATGTGTGTATGACTGTATGTGTTTGTACATGTGTGTATGACTGTATGTGTGTGTACATGTTTAAATGACTATGTATGTGTTACATGTGTGTATGACTGTATGTGTGTGACTGTGTGTGTGTACATATGTGTATGACTGTGTGTGTACATGTGTATGACTGTGTGTATGTGTACATGTGTATATGACTGTATGTGTGTGTGTGTACATGTGTATATGACTATGTGTATGTGTATATGACTGTGTGTGTATGTGTATACGACTGTACGTGTGTGTGTATGACTGTGTGTGTATGTGTACATGTGTATATTACTGTATCTGTGTGTGTACATGTGTGTGTATGACTGTATGTGTGTGTACATGTATGATTGAGTGTGTACATGTGTGTATGACTGTGTGTGTATGTGTATATGACTGTGTGTGTACATGTGTATATGACTGTGTGTGTATGTGTACATGTGTATATGACTGTGTGTGTGTGTGTGTGTACATGTGTATATGACTGTGTGTGTGTGTATGTATGTGTACATGTGTATATGACTGTGTGTGTGTACATGTGTGTATGACTGTGTGTGTGTGTACATGTGTGTATGACTGTGTGTGTGTATGTGTACATGTCTGTATGTGTGTGTGTACATGTGTATATGACTGTGTGTGTGTGTGTGTGTGTGTGTGTGTGTGTGTGTGTGTATACATGTGTGTATTACTGTGTGTGTGTACTCTAGCTTCATTGACAGGTGTCATACCCAATGTCTTCCTCCCCCTGAGTCTGACAGGTAAAGGTGATTAGGGCAGGTACCAGCCACACCCTGTGAATCCTTGCAATGGGTCTTTTCCTCCTCTATAAGTATGCCCAATACAGAGAGCTGTCATTGTCATGTGTTGTCACAGAGTTATCTGTTCATAATACATTGACCAGACCTGTAGATGACGTCTCATGACACCACTGCTGAATTCCTTTTCCAAATAAATGAATATTGTCCATTCCAACCGGTAGATGTAGCACAAAGGTATTTACTTGTTACAATGTAAGTTACAGAGGTACAAAGACATAGCACAGTTCTCATACAACCTGTCCCTTCATGGTCCTGCAGACAGTGTGTGGAATGGAAGGAAGGTAATTTATAAACTTTTAACAATAGTGGGTGTGTTTACAGAATGATGTCATCACAGAGGTCACCTGAGCAGTTTACACTGACTCAGCATACACTTCACGGATCTTCTTTCTCTACATGTGCAGCAGCTATTTTGAGGTCAAGTAGTTCCTAATCTTGTCATAGTAGTTTATGAGCAATTCTTCAATAAACAATATGTATATTGGCAATAATATAGAATAATATTGCAAATCAGGTTGCGCACAATAAATTGTATTATTACTATAAATACAACGACGTACAGAGAAGACACGAGGCAGTGACAATATAGTCCGACTTCTGCTGCTATCTCCAGCCATCCCCAATGTAACGCACATAAAGACACAATAATAAAGTATAATATTAGTGACACATCCTGAGCTCAGCGACCTAACATCTGTCACAGAGGATGAGGACTCAGCGTCTCTCCGAGTTATTGGAATAATTGGGAAGCAGAGCTCAGATCCCGCTTAACCATTTAGTTTATCTCACGGTGGACCCAGTGCAGAGCGGTTGGCATATTGTGCTGCCGGAGGGGATCATGTTGGGAGCTGGATCGGCTGATTCTGCAACATTACAGCAGATGGAACTAAATGTGCTCAATCCACAACTGTGTGTCTGAAGGCGACTCCTCCGCGTCCGTCACCCTGCAGCTTTTACATTACATGGAGACCAAACGGATAGCAGGTTCAGAGTTCCAGCCATGTACTGGCCCCCCAGGGGTGCTGTGCGGACAGCCAGGGATGCCAGCCTCGCCATTGTGTCTGTATTCATCATTGGTTGATATCCGCAACATGGACAAGCTGAGCGGCCGCTGACATAAATCTTTCGTGACTTGTACTAAGCCATGTGAAAAATAGACATTAATTGCCAACTAAACCGTAAAAGAAACTTTTTACAGAACAAACAGCCCCAATATTCGGAGGCTTCACTTCCTCTAGAAATGAGAAGAGACAGGATGAGAGGACATTGAGTTGTAACAAGACAAAGAGCTGCGGATCCCGTAACGGGAAAGGAGATAGAGGCAGATTTACTGCCTCTGTATGTACAGAACTTATATCACTAATGCCTCTGTAATAATAATTATAACAGCGCCATGGAATTCACTGAGCTTACAGTTATGTATGTCAGCTCTAGTCCTGGATGCTGGCTGTAGGTCTCAGTATTATTTTGTAGTATGGATGATTCTTGTTCTGTACACTTGATCTGGGCAGGATAATATCACACATCAGGGTCTCTGAGAGCCGAACAAAAGTCCCAGTGAAGCATGTTGGACAGCCCTGGTTCTAATTGTATGTATGTGATGTATGATATACAATATACCTGTGATGTATGTGAATGATGCGTGTATGTGATGTATGATATACAATATACATGTGATGTATGTGAATGATACATGTATGTGATGTATGATATACAATATACATGTGATGTATGTGAATGATACATGTATGTGATGTATGATATACAATATACATGTGATGTATGTGAATGATGCGTGTATGTGATGTATGATATACAATATACATGTGATGTATGATATACAATATACATGTGATGTATGTGAATGATGCGTGTATGTGATGTATGATATACAATATACATGTGATGTATGTGAATGATGCATGTATGTGATGTATGATATACAATATACATGTGATGTATGTGATGTATGATATACAATATACATGTGATGTATGTGATGTATGATATACAATATGCATGTGATGTATGTGAATGATACATGTATGTGATGTATGATATACAATATACATGTGATGTATGTGAATGATACATGTATGTGATGTATGATATACAATATACATGTGATGTATATGTGATGCATGTATATGATGTATGATATGTGTATGTATAATGTATGTATGGTATATATATGACATTACACATGCATACTGAGACTGTAATATGTGAGTCTGCTGTTAAACCTAATATCCCAGAGTCTCTTATAAAGAGGAGAATACGAAGCTCTTGTATTACAGAGTGCCCCCATAATAAGAGAACTTCATTCTCTCCTTTTTATAAATATATGTCTAATTTCTCTTTTGGACTAAGCACCCTGCGTTATATATCCAGTGATAGAATACATCCAACGTGAAACTACATAACATTGAAGAGCAGTTTTTTGTTCACAACATGGTCACAATTTAAAGGGTAATTCTGTGCAGAAGTTCACTCAGAACCAGAATATGTCTTCTACCCTTATCAGCCAGACCAGGAGTAGCTGCCATATTATCCAGTGTGCGCCTCCCTCATCCGCCACAAGCGGGAGGCTCTGAGGTTCGTGTTATTATCACCAGTTATAGTTTGGTAACAGCAGAAACATTAAAGTGATTAAACAGAAACAGATTATTCATTCAAAACTGAATTAGGGGTCGTGAAGCGCTCACATTATTCTATATATCACTGATAGAGGACACAGATTACTGGACAAGGCAACGACATAAAACGTTTTACACCACAATCCCCCATCACATGTTTTAGTAAATTCTCCACCTTAGTTGTTTGTGTTGAGCTGGTTCCTCGTAGTCTCGTCTTAGACGTGTTAGTGAAACCTTCATCCATCTCTACTGTTGCATGTATGACACCAGCTACCCCCATCATCCCATCAACCTCACCAATGTCACTGGCGCAGAGAGCTCAGGATCCGCGGTGGGGACAACAAGCACTGACCGCTGGGGACCAGGATTGTAGACATATATTTATATGTTGAATTGTCCTCTAAACAAACAGTGATCAGAAAATCTACATTTACTGCACAGATATTTATCTGAAAGCTTCATTAAAATACATTTTCCAGGACCACCAGCAATTATTATAAGAACAAAGAGAAACTGTCCGTCCAACATCAATCTACCAGCCAGTTGTTGTAATGAGCTGCCAGGAGTCTGCTCCAACTAATTAATACCAGTGATCATGTAGCTTATTCCTGGTGTCTTGCTATGTAATTAATTCCACCAGCTAAAATGAAAATCCTTTAACCAAGTAAAGCTTTGTATATCTCCTAAGGAACGTTCTTCATTCTGTGCGAGCAGCTGACGCTGCCGCTAATGAAAAGGATGAAATGTCTCAATTAGTCTTTTTATTTTTATTTTTTATTTTTTTTAGGCACAAAAACTGAAATCAAACGACTCTGTAGACAATCAGCTCTGTCTGGCTGAGGTAAGAGTTTATATCATCACGTTTCCATGTCTACATGTATACCTAGATGTGCTGTATACCCTCTGTCATGGAACACTGTAGTCATGTGATGTGAGTGGGCGTGGCCTGCTGATGGGGTACATCCATATATAAAGAGCAATGAGGTAGAATAAGATTATACATTGGAGATAATAAATAAGGCAATAATATGTTATTACATTTTACACCTAAACAATTCTATTCATATTCATATTTATATATTTTTAGGATGCGGCCAGGAGTGGACGCTCTTTCAAAAGTTTAAGCCAAATTACTTTGAAAGCCAAATTAGTGTTAATCTGAGGGGTGAATATGAATAATCTTTATTTTAGCCCCGTGGAAGCGACTCTATGTCCTGTCCAGGGCTTTTATATACCCAGAGAATTATCATGGGGACAATTGCCCCGGGTCCCTGAATCTTAGTGGGCTCAAACCTTTATTTATTAATTTTTTTAGATAATTTTGTTCTTGTTACCAAAACGCAATGGTTGTACCGGTACCCAGGGAGGTGAAAGAGGCTGAAAGATGTAGAGTAGGTTTATTTCTGTACATATTTATTAATATATTGTATTAGATGGTATAAGGAGGGGGCACTGCAGAGTAAGGGGACTGAAACTTTTCCCAGCCCAATTGCCACATTGACCCCCGGGTTGTCACATGACATAAACTCCTCCCACACCCTCCATCCCCGCCCAGAAGGATGATTATAATGTACGCAAAGGACAGAGCGAAATATAAAAGGGAAAAATGAATTGATATTACAGCATACATGCCTACTTTTAGGCACTGAAGTCCGAGAGATCCCGGACAGGGGGCGTGACTAGAGGGCGGAAGGGGGCGGGGCCCGGTGAGTTTCGTCATTTTGGTCCCTCCCACCGTATTGAAAATGATGTTTTGATGCAGGGGGTGGGGTCAAAATGACGCGATTCACTGCGAATCGCATTATTTTTGCCAGGTATTTGCCGGATGTGGGAGACTTGCCTGCTCTCCCGGGAGTCCGGGAGACCAACCCAGATTTCGGGAGTCTCCCGGACATTCTGGGAGAGTTGGCAAGTATGTATTACAGACCTTGCGCTGTCACAGATTCCCACACTACATTTTCAACAAAACTCCTCCCAATTTTATGTAAGCTCTGCCCCTTTCAAATTCCAAAATTCAGGACTGTAGCGCATCAGGCCAGCTGGGCGGTAAGAAGGACTGACATGTATTCTGAGCTATATACTGGTGATCCATAGAGACCCCCGATCCTGCCCCTAACATCACGGTATAATCAGGTTAATATCCAGCTGATCTAATCCTATATATTGTACTAATCCTGAGTGCTCACTGAGCCACTGAGAGTCCTCTGATCCCTGAATTGATACAGTAACTGATGCCTCACGTCTCCGTCTCTTTCTCTTGCAGCGATCACTTGGAAAAGACAACATGGTCGGCCGATCCTCCAGCGACCACACGTCCACGGACAGTTCCTCCGTCACGTCATCCAAGCTGTGTACAGCGCTCCTCATAGTAACCACGTTACACTTGCTGTTCTTCACCTCACTGACTTTATAGCCAAACATCAACCCACGGACTTATAAAAAATATATATATATTACATATGATTAGTATTATTCACTCTCTCCTACCCTCTCGTTCATCTGAACTTGTCGTTCCAGAACGAGAATGAAGCATTCTGGAATCTAGCAGAGGAACGCTAAGCGCTTTTGTGGTATCTAGGGGGCTGTGTCAATCCCGCTGCGTTCTGGGCATGCCTTGTGTTCTATACAGTTTGTACATTTGGTTGTTGAGAAACTGTTTTTTTTTTTATTTGCACCCCTGGAAAAGGAAACCTCCTATATACATTTATACCAGTTGTTTTCATTCATTTTATTTCTTCAGCGAGGCCAAATGTAGATATCCCAGTGGCTGTACGTTGCTACCAGTGGAGATGTGGGTTCCTGTCTCTTCCAGTGCTTGTATACGGTTATTATTCCTTCGTCTTATTTCTCTTTTAATGTTTCCGTTCCACGTCTGTTATATTGTTGAGTGGTCCTGAAGTGTGCCCAGCACTCATACTCACCAAGGCTTGTTTTGGGAAACGAAATTATATTTTGTTGAAAAATGTGTTCCTGAACATTAGAGCGTATTAGAAGGGATGAAGGCTGGCGGCCTCTCGTATCTGTAGGTCTGGGGATGATTTTACAATACAAAGGTAGAGAGATAAACATGACGTAGAAGGACAAAATTGGCACTTCAGCGCTATTAAGGAAAAGATCCTATTTTGGTAATGCCTGGTTGGCACCAGGTGATAGTAGACAACTATGATTTTAGTATTTTAATTAGTTTCCATTTTAAAAAATTGTATTTCCCGTGCAAAGTTAGCAGGGATATTCATGTGGCTTATAGCGCATAGATAGCGAGCTCCTCTGCTTTCTGCGCTGGCTCTCCGGAATGTGTCCTGGTACCTGTGCCACCTGCCAGCCCTGCGCTGAAATTGCGAAGCCGCCATATGTCCTGAAAATGTAGATATGGAGATGATCACACAAGGCGTCCGCTGACAGAGTCTAATACAAAGATTCTGCCTCTCTGTATTCATTTCAGCTTATTCATATTCATATATCGGCTACCAAATAACTGGACTTATATTAAGTGTGTCTAGAATCTCTCCGTAACTGAGTAACATACCCAGAGCTTAATTACAGCTGCATTTAATTTAAAACAATGCGTGTGCACATTGAAGAAACAACGAGCGCTGTGTTTGCCTTAATGAAGCATGGGCTCATAATCCTGCATATACAGATTAATACTTTGCACATAATAAGAAGAAGAGAATTTGGCACAAGCGACGCTGGATCTGGGCTGCGCTTGATTTTCTGAACAAAATTAGTTTATATTCTCCGTCTAGCCGGAGCGAAAAGATTTCACTTGTTTATGCTTTTCTCAGTTTTTATAGATTAAGAGTCAGTTCTGAGATTGTGATTGATTAGTAGAGCGGAATAAACAGGAATCAGAACCGTTACCTTCATGGTAATAGATCTCATCTGACCATCGTCCTTTACTCACTGAGGCATAACATGAGGAATGAGAGGGGCCTCATGTTAGTGACCCTGGAACAGTGAGCTGTCTATGTACAGAGGGTGTCTGACCTGCAGATTGTACTCAATGTATGTTCCCGGCCTCCGCACGGCTTGTGGACACCGTCCTGTATTACAAACATTCTAATGATCCATCAAGATAAAGGTTTCTTTACACCCTTAAGGGTTATTTAGTATAATACCAGGTGTGAAATCCGCAGCCTGGTGCTCTGCAGTCACATGACTCTGTTACATGTATTATAAAGGACTTCAAGGGACAGCGGATTATTCCATGTCTGGGGCTTCTATTTGCAGCCACCAAATGTTGCAATGGTTCTCCATCAATGCCGCCACAATGTGACGCACACGTCACAGCGCAGATCTCCGGATTTCACGTGATCCATTTTCCCTTCTGAAGTTCTAGTCAATAAAAACTTCTCCTCTTAGTAAAAGTGACATATTTCTGTTTTAGGCTTATTTTATAATCTAGTGTCACATCTCTAATTTAGTGATTGTTTGAGGACAGATTTGTAGGACAGAAAAATCTGCACCATATTTTAGTATATATTTAGCGTTGGAAGGAATAGGATTCGATGCCCTATAGATAGCGTAATGATAGGGGCAGAACAGCTATCTGCTCATTTGCCAGTAATACTGCGGATACAATGTTTGCTGAGCTCTATGACGATGTCCCCAAATATCAGTTGTTGTCATTATATTTAAGACTAGGGTCACTTGGGAAGATAAATTTGTAGTATGGCGCTGTGATAGTCCCCTCCAGGTCTTCTGAGGTATTACAGCCTAGTAGGAATAGTCCCCAATGTCTTCTCCACTGAGCTGTCTGCTGGAAATGGGACATATTGTAACGGGAGCACTTAAATCATTCTCCAAAATCATTCACTTATTTTTTCTTATTAGTGATTACTATGATGATGTTACTTATTTTTAATAAAAGTGTACAAAATTCACCCCTCTGCTTGTCCGACTTCTTACTTTCTGGAGAGAACAACTGAATAACATTAACATTTGCTCTAACCTCAGGTTTTTCTTGTCAATACTGTGCCTCATGCAGTATAATCGATATGCATCATTTAGATGTCTGCTACCATCATTGCCAACATTGGCAATTAGTGTTCCGGGAGATGGGGGGGAGGTAGGCGTGTTGGGGGCAGGGCCAGGCGGGTTGTGTCATTTGGCCCTGCCTCATTAACATCAATCAATTGTTTGGACCAATTACATACAGCAGGGGGCAGGGCCACAATGACAGTGCTATTCATGTCCTAAGCCCCAACCCTGTCACTTTACTCTTGAGCTGTTTGGTAATCGGGAGGTTTGCCTACTCTCCCGGGAGTGTGGGAGAACTCCCAGAAATTCGGGAGTCTCCCGGACATTCCGGGAGAGTAGTCAACTATGTCTGCTACTCCTCTAAAGCATACCTCCTTACTGTCCCGATTTTGGTGGGACATCGCGATTCTTGGGCCGCAAAAGAGGAGGGGTTTAGCAAAACATGAGTCAAATTTTACCCAAATTTATCCAATTGTGGGTAGAGTTTAAGTCAGCAGGGTTGGGGGGGATTTTGTCACGATTTTGTGATTCTAAATGTTTGGAGTCAATCTGTACAGGGGCTGAGAGTCACCATATGAAGTTCTGATTGACACCTCTCTCTCCTTGGGCCTGATTCATTAAGGATCTTAACTTGAGAAACTTCTTATTTCAGTCTCCTGGGCAAAACCATGTTACAATACAAGGGGTGCAAATTAGATTTTGTTTTGCACATAAGTTAAATAATGACTGTTTTTTCATGTAGCACACAAATATCAACTTTAAATTTCAGTGTGCTACATGAAAAAACAGTCATTATTTAACTTATGTGCAAAACAAAATCTAATTTGCACCCCTTGTATTGTAACATGGTTTTGCCCAGGAGACTGAAATAAGAAGTTTCTCAAGTTAAGATCCTTAATGAATCAGGCCCCTTATTCTTTGCTGGGGCTAGGCCACACCTCCAAAGTTGTCAGACCCCACCCTCATTTATGAAGGATTATGGGACTTAAAGTAACAGGTAAAATCTTGGCAACAATTTAGGAAATAGGTAAAAGTACTAGAATAAGTAAATTATTATTTGTTCATCTCTAAATATTTCCATCAAATACAGAAAAATAATAAATAAAAAGTTGGCGTGACTGTAATACACAGTTTGTCTCTCTATAGGAGTTATAGTATTGTATGTTTTATTTCAGGTCTGACAGGCTCACTAGTCAGTGTTTAATCAACAGCCAACCGAGACACCCCAGACATTATAAAGCCATTAGATGGAGCTTATTCACTACAGGGTGTAACATCTCTCTGCGACATAACAGCATTACAGAATAATAAAATTAACTACAGACATTGATTTATATTGAAGTCATTGGGAAGTTTGTATGAGGATTTTACAATGTTTTCACACTTGAGTTTTCCTGGAATTTTGCAAATGTAATGAGCTGCAAATACACTAAGCGAAAATAGAATTATCTGTATGTCCGAGATTATAGGAATTCAGATGAAGTGATGTCGGGGAAATGACAGGAGCCTTTATACACCACATAAGATGTTTAGCCTGAAATTAATTCCTCACAGTGTGGGCTTGATTCATTAAGGAAAGTTAAGCAAAATTAAGTAAGTAAGGCAAAACCATGTTGCATTGGAGGAGGAGGTAACTTTAAAATGTGCTGGTAGATTTATAGTTGGGGTAGGACATGTCCTAGATCAACTTTAAATTTCAGTGTACAAATAAGCTATCAAGTATTTGTGTTACATGAAATAGCAGCCAGTATTTTCCTTATGTACAAAAAAGAAACTAATTTGCACCCCTTGTATTGCAACATGGTTTTGTTCAAAAAACTTGAGTAAGAAAACTTACTCAATTTTTTGCTTAACTTTCCTTAATGAATCAGGCCCAGTATCTTTTATTTTATTGTGGGTATGATGGTGGGAGTTGTGCATTTCAGATGCAGTTGGTGGGGCAGGTAAATTTTTTGTGCCTGTTAACTGGCAACTGCATCTAGCTGTGTAACTGCATCTTTTTCATTATTATCATCATTTGATACAAATTTGCAAGCAATTTCTGGAAATAGGTTGTCTGATGTTTCATTGTGTTACCAGAATCTACAAACTCAGATTGGTTTGTATTATGCACAACTGGCACATATTTGCCACCCATTAAATTTTGTATTCTAAGCTAGTTGGATAAGCAGTCATTTACACTACTTTTCTTTACTTCATTATCACTGGCACAAGCATTGCTTCTTTTCTTGCTCAATGTATTTCGTGATATGGGGCTGTCTCATCACATATGCCCTTTTTATCATAGTACTTTCGATGCTGTTTTGCACTTTATACAGGAAAATTCATACACACGACATGAATGCACAGACGCATGAAGAAGGATGAAGTTTCTCCTAACAATAAGGGGGAGCTATGTAGAACCCCTACACAGTTACACAGTGTCTACAGTACCTGAAACCTACACAAGAAAGATTGAGGGGATCATATTTGGAGGAAAAAGTTACTGCAACCGTAATTATCCCTGGTTACAATATATTAGTGATGTGTAACCCTGTTTGCATTGTAGTATAGTGTTCTGCCCACTCCTACCTTGTAGTAGCATTGTGTCAACCACCCGCATTTGGCTCAGTCTCTCCCACCTCAGGTTTCTGTGGCTTAAAGCTGGCAAACAGGTTTCCCCGCAGGTGTAGGTGTGATGAGAGGAGAACAGGTGTGAGGAGAGGATAACAGGTGTGAGGAGAGCAGAACAGGTGTGATGAGAGGAGAACAGGTGTGAGGAGAGGAGAACAGGTGTGAGGAGAGGAGAACAGGTGTGAGGAGAGGAGAACAGGTGTGAGGACAGGAGTACAGGTCTGATGAGAGGAGAACAGGTGTGAGGAGAGCAGAACAGGTGTGAGGAGAACAGGTCTGATGAGAGGAGAACAGGTGTGAGAAGAGGAGAACAGGTGTGAGGAGAGGAGAACAGGTCTGATGAGAGGAGAACAGGTGTGAGGAGAGGATAACAGGTGTGAGGAGAGCAGAACAGGTGTGATGAGAGCAGAACAGGTGTGATGACAGGAGAACAGGTGTGATGAGAGGAGAACAGGTGTGAGGAGAGGAGAACAGGTCTGATGAGAGGAGAACAGGTGTGAGGAGAGGAGAACAGGTGTGATGAAAGAAGAAAAAGTGAGGAGAGGAGAACAGGTGTGAGGAGAGGAGAACAGGTGTGATGAGAGGAGAACAGGTGTGAGGAGAGATCAGGTGTGAGGAGAGGAGAACAGGTGTGAGGAGAGCAGAACAGGTGTGATGAGAGGAGAACAGGTGTGAGGAGAGATCAGGTGTGAGGAGAGGAGAACAGGTGTGAGGAGAGCAGAACAGGTGGATGAGAGGAGAACAGGTGTGAAGAGAGCAGAACAGGTGTGATGAGAGGAGAACAGGTGTGAGGAGAGCAGAACAGGTGTGATGAGAGGAGAACAGGTGTGATGAGAGGAGAAAAGGTGTGAGGACAGGAGTACAGGTCTGATGAGAGGAGAACAGGTGTGAGGAGAGCAGAACAGGTGTGAGGAGAGCAGAACAGGTGTGATGAGAGGAGAACAGGTGTGATGAGAGGAGAAAAGGTGTGAGGACAGGAGTACAGGTCTGATGAGAGGAGAACAGGTGTGAGAAGAGCAGAACAGGTGTGATGAGAGGAGAACAGGTGTGAGGAGAGCAGAACAGGTGTGATGAGAGGAGAACAGGTGTGATGAGAGGAGAACAGGTGTGATGAGAGGAGAACAGCTGTGAGGAGAGGAGTACAGGTGTGATGAGAGGAGAACAGGTGTGATGAGAGGAGAACAGGTGTGAGGACAAGAGTACAGGTCTGATGAGAGGAGAACAGGTGTGAGGAGAGGAGTACAGGTGTGATGAGAGAGAACAGGTGTGATGAGAGGAGAACAGGTGTGATGAGAGAGAACAGGTGTGATGAGAGGAGAACAGGTGAACTGCCTCTGACCGTCGCCTCTCTTCCCCCCTTATTACCTCCTCCCAAGCGTATCCAAGACTTCGCCCGCGCTGCCCCCCTCCACTGGAACAAGCTCCCTCTCCATCAGAACTTCCCCTAATCTGTCCAGTTTCAAACGGGCCCTAAAAACCCACCTTTTTCTTAAAGCCTTTCTGTCTCCCACTTAACTTCCTACCTTATCTTCTGCCTCCGTCCCCCTACTCTCCCTCTCTCCCCTGCGTCTCTCTGTCTGTCCACCCCTCCCCTTAGATTGTACGCTCCTCTGAGCAGGGTCATCTCTCCTCCTGTTTCCACCACTTCTAACTCTGCTCTCCAGCTACTTAGCCCTCCTCCTCGAGGCTCCACTCCACGTCCACTCTCGCTCCCTCCTCCCCCCTGGGGGTCTCCCTGTCTTCCGCGCCCTCCTTCTTGGGCCCCGTCGTTTGCGGATCCTCCCTCCCCCTTCCCCGCCCTCTCTAGCTGTGCATTGAGCTTACTGAGTTACCGTGCTTACTGTTTACTGTACTGTGCTGTCTCCCATTGTATTGTAATTTGTTTGTCCCTGTACGACGCTACAAACACCTTGTTGCGCCTTATAAATAAAAATTATTAATAATAATAATAATGTGTATAGGACACAGCAAAAAAAAGCTCTATCAGCAACAAATACTCCTACGTTCGCCCTTTGATAAATCTGCCCCAGAAGTGGTTCTGTGTATGCAGCAATCCCACGCTCAGGGGGGAATTCAATTCCCCCGAAGTATCGGCGCGTTATAGTTATTACCGTTATTACGATAATGTTAACCCGGCATTCAGCAAAAAGACGGCGTTAGAACTAGCTAATAACGGTAATTACACGCACTATTACCGTAATAACGATAATAGTTTTAGCGCGGCGGTACTTCGGGGGGAATTGAATTCCCCCCTCAGCATTGGTAAAATGCCCCTTCATGGGGAAGCTGTCCATCCTCTAATATAACAAACCAATTGGCCAGTAGATGGAAAGTTTAGGTCTGTGCCTCACTGTCAACCGTGGGCCTGATTCACCGAGGTACGGACACTGAGCACAATGTGGTTTGGTTTAAAGCGCACAGAATTTGGACATACATACGCCCCCAAATTCAACAAGGAGCGGATCTGAAGATACGAGCACTGATAAATTCAGGTGTAGGTCTGCTCTGTTCTACTGCAGGAATATGTGGAATATAAATTTGTAAAAGAACACACTCAAAAAAACTATTCAATTAATGTTATCTGTTAATAATATAGTCATTAATGATAAAACAGTTTTTAAAAAGAGTTTTGTTTTATTTTTATTTTTCCCCATACATTTATTAAAAATAAACGTTAAAAAAAAGTTTGTCCCCCCCCATGAAATACATTTTTCAGGATGTTCATACTGTCTGCTGAACATAAAATACATTGTTACAGTTGCTCACACGGTGCACACACATGTCCTAGCTGTATACAGCCGTCATCACTGCTGATCTGGACTTAGACTAAACCTGTAGCTGGAGCAAGACATACGGCAGAAAGACAAGTAACTGCGAGATGCCCAAAGCTGGAACTAGACGTGGCTGCGTGGGCTTGAGCCTGGCACGCCCTTACTGTACACTCACTATGGGCCGTTCCCTCCCAGAAGTCATAAGCTGTAGTAAGTGTCCTTTACTTGACCGTTGCTGCGTTTAGTTGCATATGATCCTTTCTGGGCATGTGCAGATTTAATTTGCAGCATTTGCATTTCTTGATGAATCAGGTCCCATAAATATATTCCACCAACTTTCGTTGTTCTTATGTTTTATATAGAAAGTAAACAGACTACATTTGTATAATACCCCTGGGTGCAGTCTGTCGCCCCTCAGCATGGGCTCGGTATTCAGCAAGCAATTACCTGGGATGAGGTCACCTGTATGCTACCAGATGACTGACAGGTAAGTGCAAATTGTTTGGGAAAAAGCCGGTTAAATATAGACTGTTAATTGCTATTCATAACACTCTTATAATTGGAAGCAGATAATAGTTCAGCACAAAAATAATTGCACAGAAGGGTAATTTATAAAATGCAGCAAATTAGTGTTTGCTGACAACAGAAGTGAGCAGTAGATCCACAGATTGTTTTGTCACTACGTCCTAGTTTTGCGAGAGGATTATACAGACAGCTGTATAATTATTCATAATTGTTTGTTTATACAGAGGTGCATTAATATATCGGACAATGCTGAAACCCGATTATAACAGATTCCACTTTATGTTTCTGAAATTGGAAAAATGTCAAAAAAATGCATTTACTGCTATTTAATAAACTGTGTTCAGAGATGTCAGAATCTCCAGGACAGGAGCCGCAGGACATCAGATCAGGATTTACCAACAACAGACAACTTCCCTTCAAATCCAGAAGTATTCACAATGCACCGATGAACGCCATGTCCAGGGCTTGGGCAGCCTCGTCCCTCAGTGATATCAGTAGTTCATGGTAAATTCATTGCCTGACTATTGTCTCAGGCCAAACATATGGCGGCATCCACTGATTGTAGGCGTCAGGAACAGTAGACTGATACTAGATATTTGCTTAGCAACAAAGCATTCTGGGTAAACAAGCAAACCAGCGCCAAGTGCTTTATAATGTTACTATAATAAATACTTTGTGTTCCAGCGCGGTCTTAGATACCCAGTTTCCCAGTAAAAGAATTAGTTTTAGAGATTGTTGTCTGTGTTATTCCTAAAGCGCCTTTCCTCACAACGGCGACTAATCTAAACTCTGCGGACTGACAGCGAGAGTCATTAGTCTGGTTAATTTGTTGACTTCTGTTATCTAACTAGATTGGGTTTGCCGGGGGACCGGCGTAGCGTGTGTTTACATCAGACTTGGCCACTTCTTAGAGTTGCTGATTCGGACACAGAAAAAAGGGATCAGCCGCAGCTACCGGCAGACAAGGAGATGCTGACTCCTCTGCTCCTAAATTCTAATTAAAACCTGGAAGCAAGAAGCCTGCTCATCCCTCCCAGTTTACAGAATGAACTCAGCATTTTTTGGCTGAGGCAGATTTCACTTTTTTTTCCCTCCCCTCTAAAGGTTTATTTCAGCTTTAATATTTAACGTTAAAATATTCAGTTATAAAACCAATAGCTGTTGGCAGGGACAGCAATTCTGCACAATTTTATTTCATTAACTCTTTCACGGCAGAAACTGGCTGCTCGAGAATTCCACAAATATCCCAGCGACCATCGTCTTCTCCTCCAGTCCTGATCTTTGCATTGAAGTACAAGTAATGCAAGATATTCTGTCTGCCGTGGGGCCAACAGCCCCCCTATAAAATCTCCTGCAGTCTATTAAACATCAGACAGGGATTTGTCTATAATGACTGTGTTATAAGAGGGACAGGAACATATAAATCCTCTCCCCAATATAACAGCGTCAGGTGCCAAATGTCTTTATAACATATATATATATATATTTGTACATCATATTATATATGAGTGCCACCCAGATGTGATAACGCAGATATACTGTGTATGTAGCCTATAAACGTGTGTTATGTGGTTTATATGTTCCTGCAAATACATCAGTGTGGCGCTTTTCCATTTAATTTCAATGGGGTTTCCAGTTGAGACACTACAAAGAAACCCATTGACTTGCATGGGAAAGCGCAGCTTATTTATAATCTACAGATCAGACAGCATGAAGATGGGGCATCCGCACTCTACAACTGTCCACCACTAAATAAACAAAGTCTCCCCGACAGCCAATGACAAGCAGTTTCCAACAATGTCGGCTTGTGATTTGCTGGCAGGGAGGGGGGTCCTGGGGGCTCCAGGCTTTGATCCCACATCAATAGATATTTATTTAATCTTTATTGATGTGGAGGGGAAAACAATTAACAATGTTGGACAATTCCATTTATTTAAATGGCCCATTCATTTAAATGGTGCTTAACATGCTGTGCAGCCAAAACACTGGTCTAAGCGTCTTGTTACCCTATAGATGAGCTTCCATACAGATGAATGAACGTTTACAGGATGTGAACTCACTGAAACGGAGCAAACGGTGTCCAAAAACCTGCGCCGTGACCACACGTAGACAACTATGAACGCAAACGTGTATGGGCACATAGGATAGAATGGGTTTTATGTCCACATGCAGCCACATACATTACAAGTCAGACGCAACGTTCCAACGTCAGTGGGTAAGAGGCCTGGGGCAGATTGCAGTGTCTCAGGTCAGACATAATGGATCACTGCCAACTGTCCCTATTTTGCAGGGATTCTCTCAGGTTTTAAAGATGTGCCCCTGGTACTGTCTGTATTTTTTAATTTTGACCTACTGGAAAATGTCATTATTAATTTCCTGCTTGTTAGATTGTAAGATCATGTTTACTGATATTTGCAATGCAAAATTGTAAGTTATAATCCCATCCAGAAATTATGCAATGCTGGCAGTGGTAGTTCTCACAGGTCCTTTGAGAGAGAAACGCGTGGGAGGACTCTTTGTATCTATGCTAGCTGCAGTCTCTGGAGCTATAATAACATTGCTGGCTGCGGCTGTACATCCTGAGCACAGAAATATGAAGGGATAGAGACATGTGAACAGTGTATTCTAGTCCCAGATAAGGAGAATCCTCTCGCTCACTGGATGTATCTTGAGTCAGCGGGACCCTTGTAGCCTCTATGCATTGACTCCCAGCCTAGAGGCCCCGTGCGTTGTCCGACACTGGTCACAGTGCAATAGATCTGCCGGCTTCATTGCCCAGTCCAGGGGACTATAATGCTGAGGGGGGAGAAGCTTCTAAGATACAATATTCTAAATGCTTCTGATAGCAAAAGATGAGAGTGGTATAAATCCCTGAATATAAACCGCTGCACCTCCAGCTGTTATATTGGGCTCTCAGGTGGGAGTTCTATGCTGATATTTTAGTGATCTGTTGCAAACTCCGCACCTGCTTCCCCAGACCCTCGTTACTTATTCTCAGAACGCTCTCATATTATAACATGATAATAATATGCTCACATTTGTATAAACGTCAGATTTGGGCCTATTGTCTTCATTTGGTTCTAGTTTTACACCACAGCAAAGGATTTCTAAAAATAAAAGTACAATAATCCAGGACTCCAGCGACCGCCAGAACCTTTCCAGCCAATCAGAACCTCCTGGGGTATCCTCAAAGATAGAAAGTTTAGACAGGAATCCATCAGGACCCTCCTCGGTCTACGTTCTAGTCTCTGATCCCAACCACTGTCCTTGTAAAGGGTTACAAACCTGCCACTACAATGACATATAATATAGATAATCTCATAACTTGGCAGAATAAGATAATATAAAGGTTATTATACTTCCTGCATAGCAGAGTACAAACTATTGTGTATATATATATATATATATATATATATATATATATATACATATATATCTTCTGTCAAGTATAGGAGAGAGGATGGCGGAGGAGGACTGAAAAAAAGGTTGTTTTTCTATTGTTCACATTTATTTGACTACTGGAGGGTGTATGGACAATAATTCAGTTTATTTTTGCCAAATAAACAAGAAGAGAATTTAAAGGTTCTGTTTTCAGGTTGACTTATACCAATGTGATTTGCTGATCATTTGCCAAGACGTAAAGTCAATGTAGTCCACGGTCTTTAGAAACCGTTGAGAAGAGACCATTTATTTGTAGCTACAGAACACTCACACGAGCTGTCCCATCGGATCCCACCGCTTGATAAATTGATAAATTCCCTTAGGATTTTATGTGGAGAGTCTCAAAAAGGAGAAATAGTTTCTCAATCAATTTATAATTTGCAAACGGTGCAAAGAAACTTCAAGTCCAACATCCCAAAAAGCCCCCAACATGGAACACAATCCCCCTGACCTTACCTGCCGACCAGCAAACAGCATTCAGTGTAAAATCTATCTTTAAGCAAGAAAGCAGAAGTCTTCATTGAATACATTTGTATAATCCAAGGTTGGGTCTCGCCGCTGAGTGCTGGAGATCCGATTTCTTGTGTGTTTGTTTTGGACTTGCAGAGTCCTTAACTCTCTGCTGAGACTTAAAATCTGCTTTTATCAATCATTATAGAGACAGGTTCCTGGCAATATGAGTCTGTGCTGAAACCTCTATGGTGACATGAATTCCATTATTAGTAACTAATGACTAAATGTAGCCAATAACTTATTGCTCTTTTGTGAGGACCTTTCTCCAGTACCACCCAGATGAACCGTTCCAGGACATCAGTCACTGTGATGGGCTCTGCCTTCATCTTGTGTTCTTTGGTTATTTGTTCAGTTTCTGATTATCTTTAACACTCTTTCCCCTCTCTCAGACCATGACCTGATCACATGCAATCTCTCCTAATCCACTTGTACCTCTTTGCTTTCTAACGCCACCAAACCTGCAGAAATTTCAATAACTTTCTATCCTTCCCAGTCAACTTTTCTCCCCAATTTCTGCATTCTCTAGTCCTGATCTGGTAGTACCAAATCTGAAAGAGCGAGAGGCTCCAGCGCCTCTTTCCTCTCAGTGATGACCGTGGCTTGATGACTTCCTCAAATATTCTATTTATCACGCCTACTGAAATGCTTTGAACATTACCAAATATCCACCCAATATCTCATCTCTGCCCAGTCTACTAACCCTCACCGTACGTTCTGGTTCCGGGACATCGTTGACAAGATCTGATATGGAATGGGATCTTCTTCCCTGAAAACAACCTGCTCAGATGCTTCACTGCACCCTCTGGTGACCCCACAAATAAAGAGGAAATGTCTGCCCTCTTCTTCTCCTCTCTACGACCAGTCCACTCGGCTCCTCACAAATCAGTCACTTGTCTCTTCTGTTTATCTGTGCCTTAATTAATATTTATAATCTCTCCCTTACCACTGGTACCTTCCCATCATTATTCAAGCATTTATAAATTACTGTGTTCTCGTCTGCCTTAACTATTACAATTTCGGTGTAACTGGTCTTTACCTATCTTTCCCTAACCAGACATTCACAGCACAATGAGCAGCACGGTGGCTCAGTGGTTAGCACTTCTGCCTCACAGCACTGGGTTCATGAGTTCGATTCCCGACCATGGTCTTATCTGTGTGGAGTTTGTATGTTCTCCCTGTGTTTGCGTGGGTTTCCTCCGGGTGCTCCGGTTTCCTCCCACACTCCAAAAGCATACTGATAGGTTAATTGGCTGCTATCAAAATTACCCTTAGTCTCTCTCAGTCTTTGTATGTGTAAGATAGGGGATTTAGATTTTAAGCTCCAATGGGGCAGGGACTTATGTGAATGAGTTCTCTGCACAGTGCTGCGGAATTAGTGGAGCTATATTATTAAATAGATGATGATGATGATGACAATCCATTTAGCTAGACAAATTTTACTTGCCAAACATTCTTCTACGGCTGCTCCAATCTGTCTGGTCGTCTGTATCTCCCAACTTGATCCCTCCACACTGGCAAAGATGTGAAACACTCAACTATACTCATTTCTCTTGACATTTTGTGGTACGCAGCCTATCTGTGGGACCCCTCCCCTGTATAACAAGACTTTCCTCAGCCGCCAAACCCTCAAGCGTTAGCAGATAACTCACCTTTCCGACAGCTTATCAATTCTACCTTCTCAAGCCCCCTAAAATATTCTTTCCAATTACCCCTCTAAATGTAACGCCCCCCTGCGGGGAAACAGGGACAGACGCAACACAAACAAACTTACCTTATGAACGATAGTCACCTTCAGTCCGCCTCCGATATCCCAGCTGCGATCCGATCCCAGCAGATCCGCAGCCGCAACCCTTGTCACCTCCAACCACGTCCCTCTAGGAAAGAGACAAAGATTACGGCCGTGCCTACCAGGTAAGGGCTGTCCGAGAATACGGCAACGAACAAGGACACTCTAAGTCCAAGCCCACTTGCCGCCTCCTCGCTTTGCTCTTGCCAAGATGCGAGGGACTACAGGCACTTAAGACCAAGACTGGTCCGAGGACTAATCCCGCCTCAAGTACCTCACACACCTGCCGGTGAGGGCCTAATCGAAAGGGGGAATCGAGCGTGATACTCACTGGGACACTCCCACTTCCGATCCGGTTCTCCTGCACCTTCCCGACTCAATACGGCCTACTGGCCCACTATTTTTATCGGGGCCTAGTGCCCCTAATTTTCCGTGCCAACGGGCCTTGTGCCCGACCGTGGCCCCGGGCCTAGTGCCCGAATTTAACGTTGAGTATACTTACCTGCTCTGCGCAGGATACTCAACTTGCCACGCCGTCTTCTTCCTTCTCTGGGTCTTCCAGACCCTCCAGCCGGCGGCGCCTCTTCTCCTCTTCGGTGCTGGGTCTGCTGTTGCTGCTGGGGCGGGGGCGCTCTTAGCCCTTACAAGGGCTCCCCGCCGACGATCTCCGCTGCGCCGGCTTCTGTTCTTGACTCGCCGCTCTGGACGTCCCACGACTTCCTTCTCTCTCCGCCGCCGACTCTCTTCTGACAAAATGGCGCCACCCAGCGACTTATATAGTCGCCGGTGTTACGTCATTAGCCGGCGCGAGCGCTGATCGGCTCGCATCGGCGCCAATCTTTTGAACGGCCGTGCGCGAGCCGCGATTGGCTCGCGCATCCGGCCGCTGATTGGCCAGCGGGGAAAGATGAGCCCTGATTGGCTCATCCTTCCTCTGCGCATGGGACCTGCAGGAGAGAAGCCATACTTAAAGCCGCTGGAGCGCTGGACGGGTAAGTCACTTTTTTCTTCCTTCTTCACCCTCTTGCTGGGCACAGGAGCTGGCGACATCTTCTGTCCCTCCAGGGACACGGCGATCGCGGGCATCTTCGCCCGCTTCTCGGGCACCGGGCACATCTTCAGCCCCTCCAGGGGCATCCTTACATATACGCAATTCACACACTTACACTTATACTATTTCAACACTCAAACAACCTACTGAAAGTGGACTAAAGAGGGCATGTGCAGTGCAGTCCAGTACACCCCCCCTGAGGCCGGACTGTCCGTCCTGCAACATTGTTCTACTGTCAGGCGTAAAAGGAGCCATCTTGACAAGATGCCCGCATCCCCCTTGACAGCCTCCTTCCATCTTCTCCAGCTCACAAAGCTGCAGGACGGACAACTACAACCTCCGTATTAGAGCTGTCTGTTCTCCAGCTATGTGGTAAGTATCGTTCTAATACCATCCCTTATTTCTCTCCCTCAGCCTGTGAGACTCTTCCCCTCCCTCACTTATTTAACAAGGGGTAAGGGCTATTAATTTATTTGTGGGTGCTATTAATGTAATGGGTGTAATAGCAATTCATTTGTTGGAGACTATTCATTCATTGGTGGGGGCTATTTATTTATTAGTGGGGGCTATTCATTTGATTGTGGGGTGATTGTGGTGGTGGAGCCTAATAATTTATCGTAGGATGACTAGACTATTTTATTTTTCATACTGGAGAGGTTTGGGTGCTGTTAATTGAATTTTTGACTAAGTTGTGATAGAGGAAGGACTTTTTATGGAATGTGAATAATATTAATTTAATCTCTGGGAGGAGGCCTGATTATCAAACATGGGTGTTATTGTTTTAATGTCGGGGGTTATTAGGGGAGGGAGGTCTAGAGTGTTCACTAGTTGCTTGGCTCTCCTTGAGGTGAATAATAACTGTCTTTTCCAAACAGGACCCAACATTCCAGGATCTGACCAAGCAGCAACTGAACTTAAGACACCATCAGCACCAGCACCAGGTAGTCAAAGCTGCAACAACAGGTAGGAGAGCGCAGCACAGAATTGGAGAAGGGCTCGGCACGTCCCCACGGTAGGATAGCATCTACTCCAACCAAGCTTGGAAGGGTGGGGGTTGCACCCCTCGCTCAGGGCACTAAAATTTCTAGTTACGGCTCTGCTAATGTATTAAACATTATCTAATAGTTTCCGCTTATATCTGGCTGCCTCTTTTACTATAGTATTATCTTATACCCCACTAGTGATTTTTTTTTCACAGACAAATTCTTTTCTATAGCAATTTAACCCTTTCCTTGTGGGACAGTTTGGATCCTCAGGAAAAGTGAATTCTACAGCAGTCTTGGTTAGCCAAAATAAATGAATGAGCCAAAGAGGTCTGCCCTGGCCACAGATCTCCCTTAAAAACAGATGGGACGGGCTGCCTACAGGCTCTCATGGTACAGGCCGCTGTGTATGGCAAAATAATTTGGTAGTGAAATGGTAAACAGGCAGGAAACGAATAAAGATTAAACGAATAAAGAAACTTTAATGCAACGTTTTTCCTCCATATCCTGCTAATATTACACACTCGACTCTGGAGCTCTTCCAAAATGTTGTATTTGTGTTTGCAGTCACATCAAAGCTTGTTCCCAGCCTACACGCCTCAGTGGGACCACATTTCCATATTAGTACAACATAACATAATTATATGGTGGCGATACAGGCTATTAATTAGGAGTTTCTGAACTCATTTAAAACCTGTCAATGACTCGTCAAGGAGTTCATTAAGTGCTGCTAACAAGCCGAGGGTGGAAGAGTTGCCACGTCAACACACAACAAATGGCTTGTAGCTTTTGTTCTTCCGCCGAGCTGAAAACATTTACTGGAGAGGTATAATAACACTTAGCGCATGCTGTCTGCTGGAAAAATGGGAATATTGTGGTGCTCGAGGCTCCTGTTCCCCTATTAATGTAATATTTAGCCATGCAGAGAGATGCCATCTCCTGCACACCTTACGTCTTAAGCTTAATGAGGGACGCAATAATATATATACTGTACCCAATATTATCATTATGCCCGGCATCCATGGCATATGCTCACAGTCTTATCCCTAATATATTCAGACTGTGCCATGCATAACAGTCCCATGCCCACAACAGTCTGTGCCAGCGTACCAGCTCTATGCAGACAATATGCTGACTATGTCCAGCATTATGCCCAGGGTGTCATGTCTACAATACAGCTTGCCCACTATAGGCAGTGCCCAGCATTTCTCTTTTGTTCTGACATAGTCCGGTGCGCCCAACAGTTGCTGACCGATAAGTTTTCTTACCCCAAAACCACAAACAGCATAAACCCATGTGGGAGAAAACTGTGCGGAGCGCGGGGGATTAACACTGATGATGTCACCAGCGCTCTGAAGAGACCGCCCACATGGAGCAGCAGCGTGCGCTGTGCGCTCGCCTGACCCCTCCTCCACCGGACACCACAGCGGTGGGTGCGGTCACCTGACCCCTCCTCCACAGCGGTGGGTGCGGTAACCTGACCCCTCCTCCACAGCGGTGGGTCCGGTCACCTGACCCCTCCTCCACAGCGGTGGGTGCGGTCATCACAATTATTCTAACTTCATGAACCAGGCAAAGCCACTGAAGTGGCAGCAAGACATGCTTGGACTTGTAGTTCTACAGTTACATGAGGGCCACAGCTTGCTGAGCTTGCACTAGTGAATAGTACTAACACACCCACCGTTACTACTTCAGTCATGTTTTCTATAATGTTTTAATTGACCAACCCATGGATAAAGTCACCAGTACCAAGATGTAACATTAGTAAATCACAATCTATCTGTTAATCATATTCACTGTCATTTCTTGACATGCTGAATTTCTGTGCTGTTACAATGTATACAGATAGGAGAGGGGGGGGGTCAGCAATTTATAGGGGAAGCCTCTGACGTTGTAGGTTTGGGGAGGATCAATACTTTATTTTTATCTCAGTTGAAATTATAAATACTCTAACGGACCCCACATAATACTATAGCAATCAGATCCGGACACTCGTTATCTCTACTATATCTATGTGTGACCCTCTTCTGGTATCTGAATCCCATATTTGTAGCACAATATTGTTTCTTATTTACCACAATTTGCAATCAGGAGTTCAGATTTTATTGTTAATTAAAACAAAATTCTGAACCAAATTGAAATGAATTTGATGTTGGTTTTGTATTTGTTTCAGTGTTTACGAGACAGGAGCTGAACGGTTGTCTCTCTGGTAGAGGGATGATAAATTCACTGACCCCCAAAGTGCGTTACTCTCCCCTTCCTGACCTTCCCGTAATTTCCCCGGTGAGGAGAGAAATCGTTTAGGTGCCAGATTTATGGAAACTTCTGAAACCATTTGAAATGCTCAGAACACTTTAAAACATCCAGTCAGAGAAATTAACGACAGTTTCATGGCGTCCAGCTCTCGCAGGACCTGGAGGATTAAAAATATATTTTTCAAAATATGACGGAAAGTGACAGGAAATTCCATAAACATGAGGTTGGTGATTGGGGGCTGTATACGCTGATATCTCGTGATCCAGAGAACGGAGGTAAAGCAGAGAGTCTGATAATAACGTACATTATATATTATTTTGTATTTACTTCCTCCCTGGTGTTTTGGTCTGTGATAATGATTTATTAAAGACCGTCACATTCCACAGCCTGGGATATACAAGTCCTCTCCATCCTGTCTCATCAGGTGTGGGGGAGCCATCTTTATTGTACAGATGGAGCTGACCCCATGGGTGTCATGTAGCGTTAGATGCCCATCCACTTGCTCCATATAAACCTGTGACCTGGGTAAAATGTGTCGCACAACTTGTGTATGTTGCACTTGAGTCCAATTTCACTTGAATAGGGGGATCAGTGCCTTTCTCGTGTACGTTCAGTATGGTAAGGATGTGCGGGCGCCACTAAGCCATGCCCCTTAGAGGTGCGTTTAATATCGACTTAGGCACATATTTACGATACGTCATTTAGGGGGCCTGGTGGAAGCGGTTGATGATGATGTCAGACGTATTTATACGGTATATTTACAGCTACACGTATCTTAAGGAACCTGAGTGCACAGACGCAAAAGTCAACATTTTACGTTCAACTTCGGCCCAGAGCCGTAAGGATTAACCGTTCGCTTCATAGTCAGTCTCTGGAGATCTGCGCACACGGGAGCCCACAGAACGTGTATTGCGACAGTACAAGTACCTCCACAATACCTGTCCCCTAGGATTTCCCATACAAAGACAAGCGGCCACCATCACCGGCGAATGCCAGCGAATCTTAACGCCGCAGTATTCCCCGCTGTAACCCTTTGTTGTACAAAATGAAGAGAAATAAAAACCCAATCGACCCATTTCACCGATTGTGATAGATCTGTCCCAAAGAAAACCTAGGTCCATTTTGTCTGTTCTTCCACATTTATAACACTGTAACAAGTGGAAGAAATCTACAGAAAGATCCCAGGAAACATCACATTGCTCCGTGGTGTTTGGTGTTTCCCTGTTTTCAGCATGAATTTACTGAGTGTCCTCTATTTCCCCTGCTCCCAATTTATTTATATATATTATATATCTTAAGGGGAAAATCATTTTATTACAAGGTATTAATAGATGTATAAGCCCCAGAAATTGCTTTCAGATAGAGACGCTCGGGCTCGGTTTTCTGAAAACTGAACCCACCCAAACTTAGGGGATCCGAGTAGACTTGTGAGCCGGTTTGGTACTTTCACGCGTCCTCGGGTCTGAATCGAGGAAAATGTAATCATTGCTTTGTCGGATCTCACAGGTTTTGGATTCTGTAAGTACCTCCCTCGTCAGGAGATCCAGCACCATTGCTCACACAGAAACAGGGGTAGCAGTGTTCTTGTCACTCTCCAGTCTCCAGTGACATTGCTCAGTGCCATTGCTCACACAGAAACAGGGGTAGCAGTGTCCTTGTCACTCTCCAGTCTCCTGTGACATTGCTCAGTGCCATTGCTCACACAGAAACAGGGGTAGCAGTGTTCTTGTCACTCTCCAGTCTCCAGTGACATTGCTCAGTGCCATTGCTCACACAGAAACAGGGGTAGCAGTGTTCTTGTCACTCTCCATTCTCCAGTGACATTGCTCAGTGCCATTGCTCACACAGAAACAGGAGTTGTAGCAGTGTTCTTGTCACTTGACAAAAACTGACTGGAAATTAATGTTATTGAGGTTAATAATAATATAGGAACAAAAAAAGAGCCAAATTATAAAATAGGGATCCAAAACCAAAACACACAAGGGTGATTTTGTCAAAACTAAAACCAACTAAGGACGAGCACTGGAGAAGAATAATAAATAAGACAATGACCCCCACGTGTAGTTTGTGAATGTTAAACCTTTTGCTATTAGTCACCTTGTATAAGGCACATTGGCCTTGATATAATGCAGTGTAATAAGTGGCCTCTGGGAAACAGGTCAGTTTGGACCATTTAGCTGCGACTTATTATAGAGCTCTGACAACCTGACACCGCGAGTGTTACATTGTGTCTCTGGATTAATCACGTCCTCTTTCTACTCACATTTACAGTAAAGACTTATAAGAATAAATATGTCTCCGCCGCCCAAGGAGAATCTTGTCACTTTCTGTAAAAACGTTGGCTGGGAATCTAAATGCCCAAAATTCAAAGCAGCCTGAATTAATTTAAGTGAGATCCTCTAAATTGCAATTTTCAAGGTCGGTGGCAGCAGGGAAGGAACTGTCCGGCCTGATTCCCATCGCTGTTGTGTGACAAGGCACTTTCTGGTTATACAGGACGGCACACTCACCCGGCAGACCAAGGTTCCTGCTCTGATACAGCCAATTATAAACTAAATGTGGTGACAGAGGCGATTTGCTTCCTCTAAGCATTATGTCAGAGGTATTGACACGAGTGCGACCAGCACCCAGCTCGGAGCAGTAATAGGTTCTTATTCCCACAAATGCTCCATGTTCTCCCAACATAAGTGATAGATGATGGGTGAACCAGAGACACCGTTCATGTCGTTGAAGTGTTTTATTTACTGTGTGACAGAAATATGCATCAGATGTGACAGATTTGCATTAATAAATGAGTGTAGTCATCCAAAAAAAGATCCCCAGCAGACGGCACTTACCGGACAGAGCAATCAATCAGCTCAAGAGACAATCACTGGGGTCTGATTGCCAAGGAGAAAGAACTGCAAATGTTGTCACTCTCATGGCCGGAGTAGTTCTGTGCGTAAGTAGTGTCTGATCTCTTCCTATAAGGAGCGTCAGCAGTGGAGTGATGTTTGTTGGGAATACAGTAGGGATCGATTAACTCTTTAATGACTGGAGAGACTTTATCAATGACGAGACCCCTATCAAGGTTTTTGCTGGATGTTGGTTACATCAGCAAATGTCTGTATTTCTTAGGACGATAAGTTAAAGTTGCTTTAATTCTTGTGATATATATAATTTATCATGATGTAGAGGCAGCCCCTCCATAGGTTATGTCATACCGAAAAGAGGGTGAAATTAGCAATATTTTTGGAAAAATCTACAAAGTAAAAATAAATGAGGAGGGGAATATAATGTAATATATAATATAATGTGATATAATATAATGTGATATATAATATAATGTGATATAATATAATGTGATGTGATATAATATAATGTGATATAATATAATATAATGTAATATATAATATAATGTAATATATAATATAATGTGATATAATATAATATAATGTGATATAATATAATGTGATATAATATAATATAATGTAATATATAATATAATGTGATATAATATAATGTGATGTGATATAATATAATGTGATATAATATAATATAATGTAATATATAATATAATGTAATATATAATATAATGTGATATAATATAATATAATGTGATATAATATAATATAATGTGATATAATATAATGTGATATAATATAATGTAATATATAATATAATGTGATATATAATATAATGTGATATAATATAATATAATGTGATATATAATATAATGTGATATAATATAATGTAATATATAATATAATGTGATATAATATAATATAATATAATATATAATATAATGTGATATAATATAATATAATGTGATATAATATAATGTGATATAATATAATGTGATATAATATAATGTGATATAATATAATATAATGTAATATATAATATAATGTGATATATAATATAATGTGATATAATATAATATAATGTAATATATAATATAATGTGATATAATATAATATAATGTAATATATAATATAATGTGATATAATATAATATAATGTAATATATAATATAATGTGATATAATATAATATAATGTAATATATAATATAATGTAATATATAATATAATGTGATATAATATAATATAATGTAATATATAATATAATGTGATATAATATAATATAATGTGATATAATATAATGTGATATAATATAATATAATGTAATATATAATATAATGTGATATATAATATAATGTGATATAATATAATATAATGTAATATATAATATAATGTGATATAATATAATATAATGTAATATATAATATAATGTGATATAATATAATATAATGTAATATATAATATAATGTGATATAATATAATATAATGTAATATATAATATAATGTGATATAATATAATATAATGTAATATATAATATAATGTGATATAATATAATATAATGTATTATATAATATAATGTGATATAATATAATATAATGTGATATAATATAATGTGATATAATATAATATAATGTGATATAATATAATGTAATACATAATATAATGTGATATAATATAATGTAATGTGATATAATATAATGTGATATAATATAATATAATATGATATTATGATGCGTTGCTTGACGAGATCTAAGCGTTATCACACACAAGAAGGACGCCCTTGTCATGGAAATGATGATATTGGTGATTTGTTTTCTCTCGCTGTGTCTTAATTGAATATGTTTTTATGTTAATTTACTAAATATGACTCTGTAATTGAGCAGCCTCTTCCAGGCTTCATCAGGAGTGCTCGCTTGCTCTTAGCTGCATATTCCAGTAGGGGTGGCAGGAGGGTACCTGGGCCCCGGTGGTGATTACGTGAATCTTGCTGCTGGCGATAGAAACGTTATTGTTTAGGACAAAGCAGTAAAAAATCCCATTGGGCTTTTCGTCCTTAATAATCCGGCCCCTCAACCTTTTCCCGCTTATTCCCGTCTCAGGCCTGTTCCCCTCCCACACGGCTCCTCGTGTTCCAGCGTCTTCAGCGCTGTGGTTCATGGTAGGGAAGCGGCGGCTCCGTGTGATCATGTCCTGCAGTTGTTGGGGGACTTGAGGGATATCTCTAGATTCTAAAATGTGGGATTATTAATGGATTACGATGAACTGTTACTGGAATATCAGAGACACAATGATGAATTATTCTGAGCTTTCAAGTTGGATTTTATCAAACAACTTCAGCAGCGGCCTCATTACCAATCATGGCGAAGGAGTGTGCCTAATCCGCTGTGCAGTCCTACCCTGGCTGGGCTGCAGGGTGACTGTAAGGAGCTGGCTCCAGAGCACAGACCTGGAGCCATGATAGAGCCATATATATATATATATATATATATATATATATATATCTATATCGTTTCTCCTGGAAGTCTCACAAACTCCACTACAAACATGTGATATTAAACAATAATCAATATATCTTATTTATGGCCCCAAAATTATCTTCCATACAACACTAAGTGACTCTGTCTTATGCTGTGGGGTGTGTGTGTGTGTGGGGGGGGGGGGGCACCTAGTGAATTCTAAGAGCTGTTACCCATAGAGTGTAAGCTGTGAGCAGGGCCCTCTTACCTCTCTGTCTGTATGTATTACCCAGTATTGTCTTATTACTGTTTGTTCACAATTGTAAAGTGCTACGGAATCTGCTGACGCTATGTAATTAAATGATGATGATGATGATGACCCCAGCCTGCCCCACAGAGCTCATATATTGTGAAGACTTTCCATGACAGAGATTCCCTGATAAAGCCTCACATAGGAGCTGGTTTAGAATTTATTGCACATTTTGTCTGGGTGCAGAATTTGCTGCAGAGAAAACCACGGTGAGCAGCAGCTGGGGCAAATCTTCTGGCATGCCGGGGAAATACTCCATGCTACTATATACTGCACCCACATACTGCAGAGATTAGTGATTGGTTTATTGCTGCGACAAGCTGGCATTACTGGGGATATTGTGGGCACTGCTTGGTAATGCCAGGCTTTACTGGGGACAATATTCTGTCCTTTATAGAGAAATGAGGTAATACTCAGTCTTTATTTATAAAGTGATTTTATTCCTGGTTGTATACATTTTGTTTGTGGGTCAGGATGGCTAAATAACTATAATTCATGTATATGTATCTGTTCATCCCACACAGCTCTGGGTCACTGATCTAAGTGACACAATTTCCAACATCAGTTTTCTAGTAACTGTTAGGACAATAGCGGCATTAGTCCTTAACGTGTAAGGAGAACTTATAAATACATCCAGGCATCAAATGGTTTATAACACAGGTGAACAAAATAAAGTAATATATATGTTGGGCAGAGAAATGTAGGAGCCATAAAGTATCCTGGAAAGTTAGATACCAGACATAGAGTGTATGATGCTGTCTGGTTTCTGACATTTGTCCAGACCTGACTTCTAATACTGGGGCTCCTACGTTTTTCAAGCAGGAAATTATATTGACCTCAATATAGGAACAAATTTGCTTCATTCTCTGTATTACATTTGCAGGAAGATTTAATGTATCTGGCAGCGGGATGACACGGTCTTCCCAGTTTGGGGAAGAACAATGAGTGAGACAATGACCTTTCAGTGTGATGGTTTATTTTTCACAATTAACACAGAAAGTAAATAAAGATATCTCATCTGAGGGGCTTCATCCGTCTAAAATATGACAAGTTTTATTAACCATGTGATGCACCTGTCATTGACTGATGTGTCAATATCTAGTGTAGGTTCAATAAACAAAATAAGAAGGAGGATTGTATATGTATAATTGTCTAATTATTATTAGTTGTTTTTGTTACTCACTAAATTCTATGCTCCAAGAGAAATCGTCTGTGTTTGGTTCACTCATTACTGTACTGGTTTCTTTATTCCCTATTAGATTGTAAGCTCTTGTGAGCAAGGCCCTCAGACGATTTGTCTCATGTTATATTCCTGTAATGTAGTTATGGAATATCCTGGTGCCTTGTAATCTTGTGATTATTTAGGGATAGTGCACAGCTCCATAATCAAAACAGACGGTCATGCAGGGATGTTGGATGAGAGGAGGCGAGGAAAGATGAGGAGGGGGCTAGAGATTATTAGACAGTGGGTCATACAGTGCACACACCAAATATTTAATTCCCATACATGGTTTGGACACACTGACAGCTCACACAATGTATTGAGTCATATTTTTTTATTGCATGTGTACAGTACATACTATATATGAAACATGAATATAAACATATTTACATGGAGCAGTTTTAGTAATGATGACTGTTAGAGACCCTCTTGGGAAGGAGACCTGTCAATCATTCTCTGCTCTTTTATCCTTTGTAACTTCATCACCTATAGGGCAAGAAATAAGGGACCGCAGAAAAACCTGCATAGTGAACAACACGTATATAATATATACTGGAGAACACGTATATAATATATACTGGAGAACACTTATATAATATATACCGGAGAACACGTATATAATATATACTGGAGAACATTTATATAATATATACTGGAGAACACTTATATAATATATACTGGAGAACACCTATATAATATATACTGGAGAACACTTATATAATATATACTGGAGAACACGTATATAATATATACTGGAGAACATGTATATAATATATACCGGAGAACACGTATATAATATATACTGGAGAACACTTATATAATATATACCGGAGAACACCTATATAATATATACTGGAGAACACGTATATAATATATACTGGAGAACACTTATATAATATATACTGGAGAACACTTATATAATATATACTGGAGAACACGTATATAATATATACTGGAGAACATGTATATAATATATACTGGAGAACAAATATATAATATATACTGGAGAACAAGTATATAATATATACTGGAGAACACTTATATAATATATACCGGAGAACACGTATATAATATATACTGGAGAACATGTATATAATATATACTGGAGAACAAGTATATAATATATACTGGAGAACACGTATATAATATATACTGGAGAACACTTATATAATATATACTGGAGAACACTTATATAATATATACCGGAGAACACGTATATAATATATACTGGAGAACACTTATATAATATATACTGGAGAACACTTATATAATATATACTGGAGAACACGTATATAATATATACTGGAGAACATGTATATAATATATACTGGAGAACACTTATATAATATATACTGGAGAACACGTATATAATATATACTGGAGAACATGTATATAATATATACTGGAGAACACTTATATAATATATACCGGAGAACACGTATATAATATATACTGGAGAACACTTATATAATATATACTGGAGAACACCTATATAATATATACTGGAGAACACTTATATAATATATACCGGAGAACACGTATATAATATATACTGGAGAACAAGTATATAATATATACTGGAGAACACGTATATAATATATACTGGAGAACACTTATATAATATATACTGGAGAACACTTATATAATATATACCGGAGAACACGTATATAATATATACTGGAGAACACTTATATAATATATACTGGAGAACACTTATATAATATATACTGGAGAACACGTATATAATATATACTGGAGAACATGTATATAATATATACTGGAGAACACTTATATAATATATACTGGAGAACACGTATATAATATATACTGGAGAACATGTATATAATATATACTGGAGAACAAGTATATAATATATACTGGAGAACACTTATATAATATATACCGGAGAACACGTATATAATATATACTGGAGAACATGTATATAATATATACTGGAGAACATGTATATAATATATACTGGAGAACAAGTATATAATATATACTGGAGAACACTTATATAATATATACTGAAGAACACTTATATAATATATACCGGAGAACACATATATATATATATAATATATACTGGTGAACAAGTATATAATATATACCGGAGAACACGTATATAATATATACCGGCGAACGCGTATATAATATATACCGGAGAACGCGTATATGATATATACCGGAGAACGCGTATATGATATATACCGGAGAACGCGTATATGATATATACCGGAGGACGCGTATATAATATATACCGGAGGACGCGTATATAATATATATCGGAGGGCGCGTATATAATATATACCAAAGAACGCGTATATAATATATACCGGAGAACACGTATATAATATATACCGGAGAACACGTATATAATATATACCGGAGGACACGTATATAATATATACCGGAGGACATGTATATAATATATACCGGAGAACACGTATATAATATATACAGAAGAACAAGTATATAATATATACCGGAGAACACGTATATGATATATACCGGAGAACGAGTATATAATATATACCGGAGAACACGTATATAATATATACCGGAGGACACGTATATAATATATACCGGAGAACACGTATATAATATATACCGGAGAACACGTATATAATATATACCGGAGAACACGTATATGATATATACTGGAGAACACGTATATAATATATATCGGAGAACACGTATATGATATATACCGGAGAACGCGTATATAATATATACCGGAGGACGCGTATATAATATATACCGGAGGACGCGTATATAATATATACCAAAGAACGCGTATATAATATATACCGGAGAAAGCGTATATAATATATACCGGACAACACGTATATAATATATACCGGAGGACACATATATAATATATAACGGAGGACATGTATATAATATATACCGGAGAACACGTATATAATATATACCGAAGAATAAGTATATAACATATACCGGAGAACACGTATATGATATATACCGGAGAACGCGTATATAATATATACCGGAGAACGCGTATATAATATATACCGGAGAACGCGTATATAATATATACCGGAGAATGCGTATATAATATATACCGGAGGACACGTATATAATATTTACTTGAGAACATGTGGTACCTCCTCCCAGGAATATAGTTTCAGAGAACAGAATTCCAGCACTATATAAAATAAATTGCATCCAACATTTCAATTTCAATAATAAAGATGGAATGTTCAGATAGGAACTGAGGTCGGACACAATGTAGCAATCTGTGATCTGATCTATGATAAGAGGCTGTGTAGTAATTAGTATCACACTGGTGACTTCTGTCCCCACCCCCCCACCCCCCTGCTGGTGTGTTATAAAGTTTTATACTGATAACCGATATCTGCACCAACATTGGATGCTGCAATCCAAGACCCTCAGGGGCAGTTTCAATTCAATCGTGACTAACGTGGTGTTAAAGCTAATACCGTTAATACGGTCATTTTACGCAAGCAAAAAGCCGGCGTTGAAATTATCGTATTAACGGTAATTACACGCACTATTACCATAACGTGGGTAATAGTGCACAGGCCACATTACTTTTTACAGTCACGCAGACAGTTGAATCTGCCCCTCAGTCTGCAATATATTAGATGATGTTCATGACTTAGGCTGGGGACACAAAACAGAAATTTTATCCCAATGTGACATCTATAACGATTTTACCAATGATTAAAAAAATAAAGTCCCGATAAGCTTTCCATTTCATGTGTACACACTATACACATTTTACACAATTTACCGTCTTCATCTGTGATCTTCATCTGTCATAACCATCGGCTGAAAAGATCGTTACTCTGTAAACTTCATAGAGATCTATAGACACTGCTGGTCCTGAGTACACTGCACACTGCATAGAGATCTATGGACACTGCTGGTCCTGAGTACGTACACACTGCATAGAGATCTATGGACACTGCCGGTCCTGAGTGCGTACACACTGCATAGAGATCTATAGACACTGCTGGTCCTGAGTACACTGCACACTGCATAGAGATCTATGGACACTGCCGGTCCTGAGTGCATACACACTGCATAGAGATCTATGGACACTGCCGGTCCTGAGTACACTGCACACTGCATAGAGATCTATAGACACTGCTGGTCCTGAGTACACTGCACACTGCATAGAGATCTATGGACACTGCTGGTCCTGAATACTTACACACTGCAGGATTGGACAGACCTGGTTCCATCGCTGAACAAGATTATTAGTCCGGTTTAAAAATCAAATGAAACGATGCAATGAGCTTTGGATTAATAATCATTAAGCGTTGGAGCGTACACCGTAATGCGATATCGGGCCAAACAGTCGTTGATCGTGTGATTGGGCCGATAATTAGCTGAAACCCTGTAGTGTGTACCCAGCCTTACTGGTTCAACAAACAGCTCATTCTGTGACACCTCCTAATCATTGATTATCCTCTGTGTTATTAATAAGTCTATTGACTAAGCCCTACAATAACAGAGTATCTTCATGTATTACTAGTGTCCTATCTACCGCTGCAGACGACAGACTTTATCCTTTACTAATTCCTGCTGACACCTTACAGTACTTTGCTCTTTTGTTTAACAAACACACTTCATCGCTCCCGGGGGATCTCCTCCTGCTCATCGCCGTGGATTATGTTGTTGTTTTTACAAGAAAAAATGTAATATCCAGGAATTCATTCCCCATTCTGACAAATTAATGCAACTTTGTTCTTTTGTGGTCTTTTTGCTAAATATAACTTCTTTCTTCCATCCCTATAAAAACAATGGCACATTGCAGCTAGATAGTTGCCTGTATAAATGCTTCTCTGTGTTTCCCATAAAATAAGCTGTAGTGCTGTTGGAACGATGCCCCCAGTACTGGCCTGTATCTCGGACAAGTCATCCCTGAAAGTTATGTGACAATTGCTCCGTATTATACTGACAACGTTGCAGATTTTGCAGCTTTTAGCAACTATAAAAGTCACCCAAGAATGGATGGAAAGAAGAATGAAAATGAGGCCCCTAGGCCTGTGTCACAGTGATTTCATCTCTGCGTTTTTGTCGTTAGAGCTGGAAAATCGCTGGAGCTTAGCAATGAGATCCACTAATTAAAATTCTCAGCTCAAAACTAGCTGAACTGACATAATTAATCTGTCTAATTGTTGAATGTGATGTGATGTTGGTGGTTTGTTTTCATCTGGGCTACAAAATTTGTAACATTTGTATGGGACAGTATCCGCCTAGTATGGCTGTGATTGGATAGCTGTGAGAATATCCCTGATGTGCCGCGGTCTCCTGCTCGGTGCTCACTGAGACCTCTGCAGGGAGCGGGATGACATATGGGGGTGAATATTTATCTGTATTGCGTCTGCACCTGGTAGAGGGGGCAGACTGACAGCACCTATCTAGTGTCACCCGGAGTATTCTGATCATTTTACTCTCTGACAATTCTCAAGTTGCTAAATCAGTGATTTATCCAAATATCAATCCAATATTTTGCATGTATATTGATATAGGAGACACAATGGGGCATATTTTTTAATGAATGGGTTTTTGCCCTATTAATTTTCATGTCTCATCGCAACGACAGATGATTTTTCCTGCATCATTTGTTTAAAATCATCCCAGAACAGGATGTTAGGAGGCTGTCCTGGCAGTGATTTCACTTACCGTAAAAGAGTTTCTGGCGGGTTTGAAAAGTGGGGATGTTGCCTATAGCAACCATTCAGATTCTAGCTGTCATTTATTTAGAACATTCTACAAAATGACAGCTAGAATCTGATTGGTTGCTATAGGCAACATCTCCACTTTTCAAACTTACCAGAAGCTCTCAGCTTGATGACAGAAGCTCGTGTCTTGGGCGTTAGTGGAACACGGGGACGTTTAGTACAACCTAGTAAATTATTTTAATGCACCAGTCGTGTTTACAGTCTAATATCAGGCCGCTGTTTGCATATAACAGAAAGGATTCCGCTCCTTATGTCCCCAAATTCACACCCCCATGGTGCTGGCACGTTTTTCTAGAGATTTTCATTAGCAGAGAGCCGCAGAGATGACGCGACCTGCAATACAGACTCCCTGAACGGTGCTATCAAATAATTGAGAGTGATTTATCTGGGTCAGGTGCTGTATCCGCGACTCGGAGCATTTATGGCATTTGATGGCGCGGTGGATAAACAGGTCAGTCCTCTGACATTTCAGGTGAAATTGCAATGAGAATAAGCAGATTGTCGGCTTCTCTGCGAGCTGCTCACAGACCAGTTTTATCACCGAGAAAATGAGTCAACAACACGGATCTCACGAGGTTCTCTGTGCTTAGACCAAGCGGCACGTTGACATGTGAGGTCCTGAGAGGAAGATTAATATTTCCCTCTTCTATTGAACCAATTTATCCACAATTCCATCTGGGGACATCTGACAGCTGCTCCATGAGAAAAGTGCGGTATAATCACCTGTGTTCATGCAGGCGGTATACCTGTTCTTAAGCAGCTATTCTTATAAATCTGTAAGTGCTGAGCACATTGTCATCCACTGCACGCATGATGGGAAATATCATTAACATTTAGAGCAATATTCTCTTTCACAGAGCTGTACGGAGTAACACACAGGACTGTATAGTAATTACATCACTTTAACATTTACACAAATATGAGACAACGGAGGTGGTGATTCAATGCATCGGAGGTTCTGTAAGAGACTCAGGTGTCTGCGCCCATCTCTAGGTAATCCAATAACTAAAATAACTCTGTAAGAGGTGCGAGCAAAAATCAGTGATGTTTTGGGTAAAATAACGCAAATTGTCATCACACGAGACTGCGACGGAACTTCGTCTGGAATTAAATCCACCCCTAGGAATGAGGACGACACACGACAACGCTGCATCAAATTGGAAAACATTTTACTCCAAGAACCGCAAAATTAACTCTAAATTACAGATGTAAATTGGAAGAGTTTATTGTACTGTGGAATAATTCACAGACAAAAAGTGCAATTGTCAATGTTTTGAAAATTCTATGCGGCCTATTTGCAAAGTAACAGGTTTTTGACCCCAGATAATTGTCACCTGTCATCATAACAATGACAGATGACCTTTTGTAGAAATTTACTACCCAAGTCATTCCCGGGGATGATGTTTTACTACTAAAGGCGGAGTCTTTACTGCACAGGGGAGAGCAGCAGCGATAACGGAGAGGTATCTGAAGATCCCTCTCCTGCGATACTTTCCCCGTAGGATTAAGTGGCTAACGCCATCTTAAGATGACATTGGTCAATGGGGTAAAGTTCCAAAAAACTAAGCTTTTCGGAGCTTGATTAAATTACCCAGGAACTCGCAGGAGAATCTTGGTTTTTGCCCTCTTGTAGAGGTGATTTCAAGTACAGTGTTCTCCACTGCTCTACCTCATGTTGAACTCCTGTATAACTCTGAATTATGCTATATAAATCTTAATACACTTGTTACAAACATATTATTTATGCATCTATACCAGTGCCATAACTTTTAATGCCATGGACTAGCAAGAATGCTGGTGCCCCCCCCCCCCCTCTTCTCCACCTGCATCTTGGTGGGAGCCATGCCAAGGTGGAGATATGCCTAGCCCTCTACAAGCGCAAGACCATTCTCCAGCCCTGTGCTGCACTCTCCTACCTGGTGCGGCTGCCGGTGTCTTAAGCTGAGTTGCTGCTTGGTCGGGTCCTGGAATGTTGGGTCCTGTTTGGAAAAGAGATAGTTACTATTCACCTTCTGGAAAGCCGAGCAATGAGTGAACACTATAGCTCCCCACCCCAATCAGCCGGACATTAAATCAGTAGTGTTCTAATAAACAGACCTCCATCCACCCCCAGAATTTAATTAATAGCACTCACATTTAATAAAATTGCCTCCCTACAGCCCCAACATTAAATTAAAATCAACCATGTTAAATAAATAGACCCCCTAACCAGTCCAACATGAACTTAATAGTATCCTATTTAATAACAAACCTATTTCTCCAGGAACCCCAAAATTAAATTAACTTGAAATAGCTTCACCACATATAATAGATTATTATTGCTAAAAAAGACATCACCGCCTTCTGAATATATTAGCAATTTAGTTTTTATAACTAAATTTAATAAATTATTGTTCTTGCTTTTTATAGTATTTATGTATCATAGATGAATGTGCAACAAAGAAAATTTCACCTTCTCTCGAGCACCCAGATCCCTGAATCCAGTCCCCTCCATCCATTATTACTGCCCTCAGTCCATCATTACTGCCCTCCGTCCATCACTACTGCCCTCCGTCCATCATTACTGCCCTCCGTCCATCATTACTGCCCTCCGTCCATCATTACTGCCGACCGTCCATCATTACTGCCCTCTGTCCATCACTACTGCCCTCCGTCCATCATTACTGCCCTCCGTCCATCATTACTGCCCTCCGCCCATCATTACTGCCCTCCGTCCATCATTACTGCCCTCCGTCCATCATTACTGCCCTCTGTCCATCACTACTGCCCTCCCTCCATCATTACTGCCCTCCGTCCATCATTACTGCCCTCTGTCCGTCATTACTGCCCTCCTCCCATCATTACTGCCCTCCGTCCATCATTACTGCCCTCCGTCCATCATTACTGCCCTCCTCCCATCATTACTGCCCTCCGTCCATCATTACTGCCCTCCGTCCATCATTACTGCCCTCCGTCCATCATTACTGCCCTCTGTCCATCACTACTGCCCTCCCTCCATCATTACTGCCCTCCGTCCATCATTACTGCCCTCTGTCCGTCATTACTGCCCTCCTCCCATCATTACTGCCCTCCGTCCCTCATTACTGCCCTCCGTCCTTCATTACTGCCCTCCTCCCATCATTACTGCCCTCCGTCCATCATTACTGCCCTCCTCCCATCATTACTGCCCTGTGATTACAACCTGTACTAAATGCAGTCCAGGGATCGCTATAAATTCCCTCCCCCACGGATTACACGACTGTCAGAGACAATGTTATTAAAGGACAACATGAGTTGGAATGAAATGTAAATAGATAAAAGCACCATAAGGACCCTGTCTGCTGTCTGATTATTAATATTTTTTAATTAAATGTCATTTATTGCGTTTCGTCATTGTAGCTCATACCATATGGATTAGGAAAGATTATAGATAATAAATGAATTGTATGTATCACGGGCTCTGGTATTTCATTACATAGATAATAGTGGAGGCGACAATGGATTCATATTAAATCTCAGATGTCAGACATACATTACATGTGATATTCCCGGGAATACTGTGTACATGATCTTACTTCTCACGCGTGTCCATATAAGGTGTCTGGAGATATCCGGTGTCCTCGCTTTCCCTACATGGACATCGTGGCTAAATAGCAACATTTGGCCAATTATGGATATTTTTTAAATATATGTTGACTTTGGAATGATGAGAAATAAGAGAGACAGAAAACATTCTAATATTAAACAATACGAGAGCTCTATAAATATGCCAAATTATTTTTTGACAGCCATATTAACCTACCAGTATGTTTTTGAAGTGTGGGAGGAAACCGGAGCACCCGGAGGAAACCCACGCAAACACGGGGAGAACATACAAACTCCTCACAGAAAAGGCCATGGTCGGGAATCGAACTCATGACCCCAGAGCTGTGTAGGGGCGGATCTAGATATCTTCTTGGGAATGAAGGGTGCTGGGGGGGGCTTTGATTGATGGGCAATGTCCCCTCTTCACTCCTAGCAGTGGCGGGCGGCTACTTGTGGCCGCACACTAAGTACATGTACCTGGCAGCTGCTCTGATTGTGTTTCAGTCGGAGGGGCTTGGCAGGATTCTCCGCCGCCAAACACATGTATTTAGTATTAGCGCCTGGAGATCACCCCGATTGCCCCCCCCCCCCCCCCCCTGGATCCGCTAGTGGTGCTGTGAGGCAAAAGTGCTAACCACTGAGCCACACATCACCATTTATTTACAGATGTTCCACAAATTATATCACTAAAGGGGCAGCACGGTGGCTCAGTGGTTAGCACTTCTGCTTCACAGCACCGGGGTCATGAGTTCAATTCCCGACCATGGCCTTATCTGTGAGGAGTTTGCGTGGGTTTCCTCCAGGTGCTCCGGTTTCCTCTCACAATCCAAAAACATACTGGCAGGTTAATTGGCTGCTGACAAATTGACCCTAGTCTGTCTGTATGTGTGTGTATGTGTCTGTGTGTATGTTAGGGAATTTAGACTGTAATCCCCAATGGGGCAGGGACTGATGTGAGTGAGTTCTCTGTACAGCGCTGCGGAATTAGTGGCGCTATATAAATAAATGATGATGATGATTTACTGATTCATTTATTTTCTCTGTGAGATTATTTTGAATCCAGTCACATTTACTGTTTATTGTCAATAAAGTTGCATTGTAATAATCAGACATCGTCGCCTCTCTCTGGTTATACGAATCTGACAAGAGTGAGACTCTGTGGTAAATCTGCTGGTTTGGTTCAGCCGTTGGGGTGATAGAGCGACCGTGAGCAGGACCAGCAGCCTCACCAACCACATCCCGGACCCTCATCATCTCAGTCCAGTGTGTGGGGAGAGAACGATCAGAGTCATCGGCCCCTTTACTTCATATCACATCCTAAGGGCGGACTTGTCATCTATTTCATCCAAAGGACAATTACAGTGACTATCGTGAGTGATTCCCCTTTGGGGACATTTTGCATATTTACTGTGGGACTGTAAGTCATCTGCCATATTGACATCATATCTATATTCCATCTGCTGAAGTCCAATATGCTTTAGACCAGACCTGTCCAACCTGCGGGCCTTCAGATGTTGTGAAACTACAAGTCCCAGCATGCCCTTCCAGTTATCAACTGGTTGTCTACCAGCAAAGCATGCTGGGGCTTGAAGTTTCACAACACCTGGAGGGCCGCAGGTTGGACAGGCCTGCTTTAGACCTATGGATGTGCAATTATATGTGTAGTTTTTAATTATTTAAATCATTTTAATTCCATTTTAATTTTTATTTTTATTTATATTTATTATTATTAATTTTCTACATTAGTATTATATATACATATATATTTCTCATTTATTTACCTTCAAATTAGTTTCTTTATTTGTTCATTGATTTATTTTGTTTTATATTTGGGTTTTGGGTTGTTTTATTTCTGCAATTCAGCGCTTTAGGATTGTTGTAATACTGTATTTTTGAGTTGGGGATTCTACCTATAAGCTGCTCGTTTCAGAATTAGTTTGACTGATTTAATTGTAGCGCCTTTTTCTTTGTATTTGCTATATACATGTCCTGTTACTATACACGTCTGACCCCCTCTATATGTGTAGTGTGTAAATTCATCAACAACCGGTCTAACAAGCGTCGATATCTCCCAGGGAACCTCCAGCGTTTGTACAGATCCCACTTTCTGCGTCAGATTCTAACCTCAGAAGGGAACTAACTCAGGAATTCTCCTGATTTCTTCATGTAAAGATACAAAATAAAATAAAAACATTTACATCAAACATGTGTTGAAATCAAAGAACTTTATAGAGTTAAAAAAGAACAAAACAAATCCTTCAGGACCTGATGAAGGAGCGCAGTGTAGCTGCAGGTTAGATAAATGTTCTATAACTACAATGTGGGATGAAATGTAATATATTACTGAGCTCCTCAGTCAGGGCTGATATGTGGCGCAGTTTGTGGATGCGCAGAACCTATTATACGCCAGAGAACGCAGCAACGTCCAGTTAGCCGTCCAGCTCAACAGACACTTATTACATTATTGGACGTATCCTGCAGTGTGTTGTCTGTCTACATACAGGAAGCGCTGTATAAGCAGAGCGGACCTAGATCCGTATTCAACAAGAGACGCTTCTTCAGATCCGCTTGTAATATACCCGAATTAGGTGCATTTAAAAAAAAAAAAGAAGTGCAATACGTTCGTTTAGATCTCTTAATGAATCAGACCCTCAATGAATACAATTGGAAATCTCCACTAATAACGGAATAGCGATGGTTTCCCGTCTCTGTATCTCTTATAGTATGAATATTGTCCGGTGTCAGTATTGCAAAGCATGACGCATGGAAGTAGAATGTGCTGTTCAGTGTAACCCTTACACCCCACTGCTGCTCTGGGTAATAGTAAAGTATATACTTGTTACTCTTCCAGCACATTCCACACAGACAATGGAAGATGTCACAGCGGCCACCGATGGATAACGATCCTGTTGCTTTTTGTAGGAACATGAGGCATTGAGCTCTTTTTGTGCCATAATTGTTATCTGCCGCTGTATCACGCTGCGTGTGACTGGTTGATAAGAGATCAAAAAGGTAAAACTACAAAGTAAAGCATGACAGTTATTCTTCTGACACATCCCTGCTCATACCCTAAGTATGAAGCCACCAACCTGTTCTTGGCATGTCAGTGCAGGCCAGTCATTCAGGATGGATGGATAACCTGCTGGGCAGATTATATAACACTCAGGTTCAGTGGGTTTATCTGCTGTTTAATTTCAGGATGAAAAACAAAATCTGAATTTTAAGGATGTTGTCAAGTGACAGAAGATCTGCAGAGGCCGCGCTCCGCCTCAATATACAGCTCGAATGTGGCAACAAGTACATTTCCCATTCTCTGGTGATTTCCTTTTGACTTGACGGATTCCGGCTGTTTCTCTCGTTTAATACACAAATCAGATAATTATACTGAATATCACAAGAGCTCACAATTCTCACAACAGGCAAAATCAGTGTTTACACTTTTATTTTTTTTAAATCTACGATAGGAAACAGGCCAGGTTTTCAGGATACACACATCGTTAAATGTGGCAATCTACTTAGTGGATAATTGATTGTAAACTCTTAACGACTTAATTTCTGAAGCTCTAAATAGATTGAGGTCCTGAAAGACTTGTGAAGTTCCCATAATGCAATTCTGTTTTTACTTCACCATTCTGCACTGTTCCCGCATCCGTTATCTACACATCAGTGGTGGCAGCTTGATTACATAGCAAAGAATTTAAAAGTTACTTTCTAAGTCCTACCATATTTCCCTGAATGTCTGTCCCATGCACTAGCAGCTATACACATTACAGACAGAGCAGGGACGTCCGAAGTGGGTCATCCATCTCCTGAATTTTTCTATAGGGTCTGACGATTTCGAGTCACGACCCTGGTGACAGCAGGTGTTTTTATAAATCTTTTAAAACATCTCATTAATTAACGTAGATGGAACTATTGATCTTTTCTGTGTTATTAATTGCTTACAGCGTACACCGTACAGCAGACGGATTATAGCAGCAAAATGATGACATATTACAAGTATATCAGAAGCAGATATCTCCTATGGATGGTTTGAGATCGGTGCTTTTATCATCATCATCATCATCACCATTTATTTATATAGCGCCACTAATTCCGCAGCGCTGTACAGAGAACTCATTCACATCAGTCCCTGCCCCATAGGAGCTTACAGTCTAAATTCCCTAACATACACACACACAGACAGACAGAGAGAGAGAGAGACTAGGGTAAATTTTGACAGCAGCCAATTAACCTACTAGTATGTTTTTGGAGTGTGGGAGGAAACCGGAGCACCCGGAGGAAACCCACGCAAACACGTGGAGAACATACAAACTCCACACAGATAAGGCCATGGTCAGGAATTGAACTCATGACCCCAGTGATGTGAGGCAGAAGTGCTAACCACTGAGCCACCATGCTAATCCTGCCCTAATAATATGACCACTTCGTATAATCCTCTCTTAAGATAAAGTGAAGGATCCTGAAGTCCAGACCCATAAGTGAGAAGATCACCTAGAAGTGAGAATTCATAATTGTTTTATATTTCTTCAGCTTTACTGAAGATACTGGGTCAGTCTTCTGATAAATCTGCTTGTTTCGACCCATATAATGAATTACTGAGGGTCCCACGTTGGCAGCCGCAGAGCTTATAATGTACAATAGATTGTGTTTGGCATCAGAGTATAAATGAATTGTCAGACGCTCCGGGTGCGTCTGGCCGAGCGGCTGGTGGTTTGTATGACTCCGTCACAGGCGTTATAAGCCCAGGAGACCATTTCTCCGTCTCTCGCTCACAGAGTCCTGCAGGGACACACACGGTTAATGCAAATACATCTTTCTGAAGGGCCGTTTTCCAGGCTGTCGCTGACTTAAACAATTCATCCGGTATTTGGTTGTAGAGATGATCGGTTTATTATCTCCGCTTCACAAGAGGATTCATGTGCTCAGTTTGTACAATGTTTGTCAATGAGGAAGTCAACCTTGAAAATAGATTTCTCCCCCAAAAAATAAACAGTGTCCGCTGAGAAGGCCCCGCTGAGTCTATCAAACACATAACTTCTATCGCCGCCATCGTCGCACTAACGGGGGCGGGGTTAGAGCTGCGACTTCAGTTCCCAAAAACTTAGTTCCAAGCTCAACGCTGGTTCGAAGGACTCTAAATTCTCCGCTCATTCAGTGGGGACTTGGGGTAAACTTATTATTTTTGTTGAGATTTTAAAGCTTCCAATAAGTTTCTGTCGATATCAGAAAATCTAATCTTATTAAATGTATAATATACAGCATTAAACTGTGTGGACATCTAACCTAGCATCGTACCTGCAGGTTGGTCAGATAGATTAGTATGTTATTCATGTAAAAGTTTCCTGTGTACTGAATGTCATGTAAGACACATACAGGTGACAGGGAAGGGTGTCTATAGTATTTGCCGTAGGAGGGTAGATTAGTAATATATTATCCAAATGTACAACCTATTAGTTGTATGTACTGATCACTTACCTTGGGGTAAATTTATTAAACTGCGGTTTGAAAGATTGGAGATGTTGCCTATAGCAACCATTCAGCTTCTAGTTATCATTTATTTAGTACATTTTACACAATGACAGCTGGAATCTGATTGGTTGCTATAGGCAACATCTCCACTCTTTCAAACCGCAGCTTGATAAATTTACCCCTTTGTATTTGGTTTTGTTTTGTTTCAATGCGCAGCGGTCGCTCTTAGTTTATAGACGCTCCGTAAACCTACATGGACTCGTAGTAAATACACCTTGACATTGCACAGCGTCCTTACATCCCGTCCATTCAGCTGGACAGTGTGTGCGCTGTCGGTACATACAGAACCTTACTAGGTCCCGGGACCCCATTGTGAGATTTGAAGGGGCAGGATTAATATTCTAACAAAGTGAAATACATCGAATTTACTACAGGAAAAGAGGAACCGTTATGGTGTAAAACGAAGCATTGTTATAATGAAGCCCCCAAGGGGAAATAATTGTGTGTAAAAAAAAACCCAGGCGGGTCATGACCATGTGTGTGTGTGTGGGGGGGGGGGGGGGGGGCTGGTCACATGACACAGGGTGTCATGTGAACTTCAGACGCACTAAGTCACCCCTAAGTACTCTCCTTAAAATATTCCCGACAATGTTGCGTGCCCTGGATGGGGGGGGGGGTCTGCAGTCTGCCCACAGTTTTGGCAGTTGGTGCATCCGGTTCTTTATTTGTTGAACTGGTGCAACACCTTTCATTGTTTGTGACCTATTGATTTCTGGCTCTCGACATGTCCACAACCATAGAGCTTGTTTTAAAATTTTATGGCGGCACAAGCAGACATTTTGTGAGCTGAAATAAAATTTAGGTACAAGGAGGTTTCAGCTGCCAAGAGAATCTGGTCACTGGGAATTGTGAGTCCTGTTACAGACATGTCCCAGCACCAGGATGGTGATTGAGTACAATCCAGTCCAGGGGCAGATGGGGAACCGAAAGAGGCCCTGGAAAAAATTCTTCAATTGGCCTCATGTGGGCGGGGCCAAATCAGCTGTAGGTGGGGCCAAAACAAAAGTGGGCGGGATTTAGAACTACTAGAAGTTGGTTGCAGTAACATTTAGGAAACCCCATATGTGATGACTTAAGACACAGTGGTTCATTTCTAAAGCAATGCAGGAAAATGCTGCCAGTCCTGTGTTATAAAATGACATTAATCCTTTTACATGATCTACGACTGGTTTATGCCTCTGTGCTTCAACTTGTTTAGTTGCTACTGACACATACTTCCAATATTCCCTTCATAGAAACATATGTGACTGCGTTTAATAAGTTTAACTATTACATAACATGTTGGCACAATCGTATCTGATCAGTCTGCCAGAGCAGCATATGAGACCTCACCGCTCTGTAGCATCTTCCTCTGACGTCATGAGATGCAAACTACCAGTCAAACCTCTCTCTTTAATATATAAAATGTGCCCTGTGTGTGTAAGAAAATACAGTAAACATAATCCTTATAGTAAATGACTATTCACTGCGATCACCACAAAGGTGAAATGCTTCAAGTATCTGCAAGAAAACACTTCTTTTGTAACAATTGTGTATGAGCCCTAAATGTGCCCAGTGATTGGGGGTGGTTTGATTTAATAACAGTGCAGGGAGGGTTGGCAGACAATGGTATAAGTGAAGAGAGCTAGTCCAAGGGTTTGCTGGTGATATAGTAATTACTAAGGAGGAATGATTAATGATATTGTCAATGCAATGTGGGCTGGTCATATGTTCTACAAAGTGATCTGAGAATGGGACCAGTGCAAGGTAGGAGGAGGCAATGGAATCAATGCAGGAACCACAAGGGTATCACCAGAGCTGGAATAAGGCTCTAGGGAGCCCAGGGTACTTAAAACAGGTGGTTATCATTTTAGATACATTATAGACAGCAATAATGTGAGCACTACTGTTAGGTGCTCGCAGCTCTGCCTTCACCAGCAGTACAGTGTGAGTGGGACATACCTCCCAACTGTCCTTGTAGTCAGACCAAATCCTGACTAAGTGAGACAGTCACCCAAATTCGGGTCTTCCCCAACAGATTCAGGACAGTTGGCAGAACGTTCTGCTCTCCCCCCTACACATACATACATTTACCTTCGCAGCACACATGGGATGGCACATGTCATGCATGTATTGCGCGTCCCATGTGACCTCTGTGGGAGCACATAGGGAGGGATCCGCAGCTATTAGTGGGAAAGTGGTTGGTCCCGGGGAAGGGGCCAGCCACCAACTATACCACACATTCCACGGCTGACATCTGTGGCCGAGGGGCATCTGAAGGAGGGGGGGTCGGTGCCCCCTTCCCCCAATTAGGCACAGTGTTGGGTTTAAGCAGATTCGGATGCTTAGTGATTTAAAGGGAAAAAAAATGAACTAAAAAGAAAAATAATCAGACAGCCTACAGACGGCCTTCTTAGGCCACCGGCCAACCGGTAAAACTCCTGGTAAGGCCTATGGCCAATCTGCCCCTGATCCTGTCTGACCAGAGGCCTTTGCTGTCCTGTGTCTGTGGGTACAATCCAGTCTGACCGAGGTTCTTAGTTTTTTGTTATTCGCTGTCACCGGGTCTTTATTTGTATTTATCAGAATCTCAATATTCTCTTCCCGCAGTTCAGTCTCCGTCACTTACAGGAGCCTATTTTCCGGTTTCCTTGTTGTTCTGTGTAATTGAATTTCTTTTCCATCAACTTGAATGTCACCGAGCTAACGTGTGCAGCCTGACAACCAGCAGCAACACCGGGCTGGAAGCAGATTGGTCTTGTTTTATTTCTGCCAATTTCTAAGTATTGTCACCTTGGCCCTGAGTCTTGTTGGAAATACAAATAACTAATCTGCTCCGAAAGCATGAAATAAACTAAACTACAAGACGTAACGATGGTTCCTCCATCGCTGCTACTAGTAAGAGAGAAGTGTAATGATGAGTTTGTTGGGTTTGTGTGTAAAACTCTGGAATGAAGTTCAATATTCCATTGTCTCCGGGCGCAGACTGAGCGGCATCAGATGTACGTAGAAGTTACCACAACAAATGATAAGAAACAAGCAATATATAAATGTCGTAACAAGGGCGAGATAAAGACATTAGGGGAGAGGTCTCCACCCTAAAGAGCTTAAACGTAGAATTTGCTGGCAGCCAAGAACCTACAAGTCCATCTATAGGACTATAGTCTGCTTTTATTTTTTTGGGTGGGGTCTTTATTTTATTTATCATACAGTCCAAAGGAAGCTTCTCGATAAATCAATACTGGAAGAAATCACATTGGAACAACTAAAAAGAACGTTGGTGAAAAAGGAATTTGCAATGTATGGAAATCTCAGCTGTCTGCATCTTTGCGCTCTGGATAAGAACTTGTGTCCCGTTGTTCAGCGGCAAAGCTCAGAATGGAACATTAGGGAGTAAACACTTCGCAATGATTCATTTCACTCCCATAAAAAGGACGACTCTCCCAAAACATCGTGGTCTAGATACAAAGTAATATAAAGATGGTTCCAATGTTCATCAACATTCCCGCGATTAGCGATACCTGCTCCATTGATGGTTGATGAACGTTGAAGCTGTCTTTTTGTAGAAATGACCTCTAGACCTATACACAATACTTAATGTGCGAATAAAATATATCTAAATTTGGGTATTTAGATGGTTGGAACAACGATGATGGGTATTTTTGTTGCATGTTGGGGAGAGTCATCCAATCTCCTCACCCTGCAAAGTCCACTATACATCGAAAGCCACTTGGATCCAGTGGGATTAATGAGTGTTACATATTCCTGGGGTTTAGGTTTCGTTCTTCCACAGGGGAATTACAGGAGGGAGGTCAGAGGAGAGCCCCACTTGACAGTGTTTGAATCCCAGATTTTAATAGACAATATAATTGTTGGGATCATACTAGTGAGGGGAGGAGTGTGTGTATGTGTGGGGGGGTCTATGTCATTTAAATAGATTCAGGATCTAGAGGCCAAGTAGTACATTTAATGTGGATGTCGCCTCTGCCTCCTCGTTATAAATTATTTTATGGATCGAGAAGAAGATTCATTTTTTCAAACGATGAGTATATGTTTTGGTGGACGGTGGTTACAATAATGAGCAGGATTACAGTAAAATCAGGTATTTTCTTTATCAGACATTTTATAGGACGATGGCAAGGTGTACTAATGCTATTAATAAAGTGTGTAATGCAAGGATCACCTAATTGAGTCACGTTCAATGTTTGTAAGGCTCAAATGGCAAATTATGTATTGTTTACTATAAATCTGTGGATCTTCTGCCAAAGAATTCCACAGTACAGTCCCCAGAGACTAATAGTTTGGGCGTATGTGGTAGGTGCCAGACGATGAGTCATCTCCGGCTATAGAGCCACCCTATGCCGACACTTTGTACAATGTATATGACATAACCAAATGTTTAATAAAATATATTTTCAAATCAGCATTGAATAATTCCGGATATAACTTTGTAGCGCTGTGACAGGTCTCCAGGACCTCGCTAGTAAGGAATCTCATCATCTCTACAATAAATTAACATGTGCTGGAAGTGGAAGCCAATTAAACAACTTGGCTAAACAATAAAGGTTTCTGTGAATGTGCGAAGTCTCACTGAACAACATGTCTGCACATTGAGCACGTACTTGTTGTTAACACTTTGTTACAGGGGCGGAATGTAGGGCAAGTCATTTCATGTAGCTGTTAATATGTTGCTGTAATAATCGCTCAATCAGAATGCTGGCAGGCGTCGTAGGAACAATTTAAACAAGACCATTAAATGTAACAAGTGGCGGCGTGTTCAGTGGAACGTGTGCGAAGCTGTCAGTGTGTGCGGATATCGCGTTCCATGCCGTAGGCGATCAAGCTGCGGTGATTGCGGTACCCGATGTGCAACACTGGTGTATGGAACCTTTATAGAAGGGACTTTGGGGCCAATTTATCACAACGATGATAGATAATAAAATCATCCTGGGACAGTGCTTCAGATAGGAGGCTTCACTTACCTTAAAATTTCCGCTCTAAGTCTCTCCGCTATGTGCATGCGTGACCTCAGGTCATATCTCCTGTGTTAGGCTTTTAGTTAATGAACATTTTATTTAAAAATGTCAGAACTATGTGGAAAAAACACAAATAGGGCCCTTTATTTTGAAATTGCAACTTTCATAAACTATACATAAAGCACATTCCTGCTATGTTAAGTCTGCTGCAGTATGACCGACAGTTGTCTTTGCCCTGATACAAATAGGGCTTTAACGTGAAGGCAGATGGGGTTGATTCAATATCCTCTTTACTAAGGACAAGGGGCCTGATTCATTAAGGATCTTAACTTGAGAAACTTCTTATTTCAGTCTCCTGGACAAAACATGTTACAATGCAGGGGGTGCAAATTAGTTTTCTGTTTTGCACATAAGTTAAATACTGGCTGTTTTTAATGTAACACACAAATATCAACTTTACATTTCAGTGTACAAATAAGCTATCAAGTATTTGTGTCTTAGATGAAAAAACAGTCATTATTTAACTTATGTGCAAAACAGAAAACTAATTTGCACCCCTTCATTGTAACATGGTTTTGTCCAGGAGACTGAAATAAGAAGTTTCTCAAGTTAAGATCCTTAATGAATCAGCCCAAGGTGCCTCATGCCTCATTGATGTCAATTTTTCACATTTTTAGAGCATGTTTATGTATGTTGAAGTGACACAGGACCACTGAAGAATTGATCTTAAACCTTTTCTTCTGGCTAAGTCTGGATAAGAAGTCGGCTTCTCAAGTGTCCCCTTGTCTTGGATCCTTAGAGATTCCTTTGTGTTAACTGTTTGACCTATTTAGCAGCTTGATCCATTTTAAAGCTGCAATTCCATGAGGAATGTGCATCACTCTGTTACCTGTAAGACAACATCGTTATGTTCCCTTTCCTTAGTATTTTTCTTTAAGCTGCTGTTAATAATTTACAGTTAAGTGTCAAGCTACTACCATGGCAACCACAGTCACATGACACACGTTGTAGTGAGCAGAGAGGCTTTGGAATGCTCCTCATCTTTCAGCGTGCACATTTACTGCACAATCCCCCATCCTCCTTCCTGTGCCATCACGTGACCACTGAGGAGCTTCCTGACTGACTGAGACTCAGAGGTCAGGTTATTCCCTCTTCGTGGACAAGCTAGACAGTCGAAACCAGACACTTCCATATAAATATAAACCACAAAGATATTTGATGACATCCTGGAAAAATTACTCTCTGTGGTATTGTAGCTTTAATCACACAACGAAACTGTACAGAAATATGTTTCTTTGCCGTAATTTAAGATATTTACGTGTTCATGGATAATCCCAAGATTGGGTTTCCCTCCTACATATCACATTCCACATGTGCATTTAATGCAATGTGTGACCCCTCAGGTGATCAATTTCAGGAGTTTGTGATTTAATGATATATATATATATATATACATATTTCAAAAGATTTTGTTTTACCATAAGGTAAAATATATTCCCGGTGGTTTGTAAACTTGCAAGAAACAGATGAATGTACGGTTGGAAACAAATCGAACAGATTTCATAGTAATGTTATTCCCTCCTCATTACATTTTCAAACTTATTGACACAAAAACAAAATAACAATTTGGCATTAAAGGTTGTTTATTTTTCAGTGATTTCTTCTTCTCTTATTCAAACATTAGGTAAATGACACAATTGTAAATCCAATCCAGTGTGACCAGGAAGGATCGCGATACCAAAATTGCGTTTCGGATCATAAAAAGTTGAACCCAGTCAGCCGGAAGTTGCATATGTGTGGAGATAAAAACACATTTTATTGGAATAACGTTGCATATCGCACTGAATGCAACCCAAAGAGTCCTGTATATGACATAGTTACAAACTGTACATTGTGTTCTATATATATAATATTGTACATTTTTTTCAGCAAAACAAAAGCTGAATATTCTCATAGGAACTGAATTACAAAATGAAACACGTAAAACGAATAATAATAAAAAAAAGAAAATATATTACTCCATTGCACCACCGTGGCACCGTGGCATGCACTCACCGACAAGTCCATTGTAAACAGTAAAAAAAAATAATATAATCACATCCCTCGGGGAATAAAATGAAAATGGGACAAAACATCATTTATCACTTATTAGATATCTGCGGTATTTACTGGTTGTGGCTCTATCACAACCTCTGCAAACAGCCAACTGCAAACCTGCTTCACGTGATCCTTCCCATGAAGCATGTTCCAAGATCATGAGAGATGTTTGTCTCCCGTCAGCCGTGGGACAAAGGCTGCTAAATCGGTATCATTAATGGAGAGAAAAAAACAATCCGTTCCATCAATCGCTCTCACATCCCGACGTCTCCTCCGATCCTTTGTACGCACAAACCCAGCGATTACCCGGACGCTGAGCTATGTAAATAGGCCATTAGCTTTCAGCCTCGCTGCTATATTTGCCGATGTTTGGGATAAATGTTACCGAGCCTGTGACTGCAGCTTCGCTCTGTTTGACTGAGAGATGCGGTTTATTGCACTAACCCATTGTCTACAAAAGAATAAAAAACAGAAAACCAAATGTAAAAAAAAAATCCACCTGTGAGTGACCAGAGTGGTGATTCCCTATTGTAACCGCCGGACATTGTCTGATAGGGATCACGGGTTACGTGGGACTACACCGCTAGTTATTCCTTCCTTATTTTCTGTTGTTGTAAATGTAGAATTAAATACATTTGTGTCCCTGACTGTGTCCCTTTTAAAGATAATTTTACAAAAAGTCTATTTAGTGCTTATTTGTTCAAGTACCCCTTGATGCCCGCAGAAAACCCTTTCGTCATTACCGCTTACGGACATGCTGCAAAGTTGTAATCCACGTTTCGTGGACTCTTGTTTACACGAGATATTTACACATAAATCTAATGCATACAATTGTCCTTTAAATCAATTATTCACTGTGTTTTCCGCACTAAACTTGTGCTGTTCCCAGACGCGGATAATTCTCTCCGCGAGTCCTTTCTCCAGGTACGGAAACAGCGCCACTTTTCATGCAATAATTCTCCACCTCCCGTCTCCTGGGAGGTTGCTGAGATCCGGCTCTATCTCCGAGGACAGGGCCTTTGTAATAACTTAGGGCAACAGATCTTTCAATGGAAGCCATTTAAGGGAAGGGAAAAAGAAAACAATATACTGTCAAACCCATCCAGTTTATCGGAGGCTTCAAACACAAGTTCCTTGTCTGGTTGGGGGGTGCGGCTTCCGATTTCGAACACATGAACTTTTATCCTTACAGTCCAAGGATTTCTGTTGGGATATGTCTATCAAAGCACTAGCGATGGCAAGACCTGCAGAGAGAAGGAACAGGGTTAACTTTAGGGCCCTGGGGACAGTATTTGTCCACAAAATGCTTCCAGCAAATCCTTAAAATAATAGTACAAAGTAATAATAATAATGGGACTCATTTAGAGTTATGAGCACATCCAGCAAAGGGGGCAAATTTGCTCCTGGACAGACCAAGAGGTGCAAGTGAAATATATTTGTATCTATATAGTTATTACATACAGGTTACATACTGTATGGTTTTACAGCTGAACCCGTCTCCCAATTTGTCTGTGTACCTTAAATTTGCCCCCATGAAGTGCAAAAATAGCCCCTTCTAGCTGGAGAAGCTTCTAACGCTAAATTAAGATCAGTGAGTGAAATTCACAAATAAATCATGAAAAGGAGACTGGCCAAACATCATCAACATCATTTTTCTTATATAGCGCCAGCAGATTCCGTAGCGCTGTACAATTGGGAACAAACAGTAATAAAACAATCCTGGGTAATACAGACATACGTAGAGGTAAGAGGGCCCTGCTCACATGTTTAGTGTGTAACACAGTGGTAAGTATTGCTTTCCTACATCTGTATGTGTCCATTGGAATAAAACTTGTATATTGATAGTGATATTGATAGATCTTTACATAGCTATAGATTACTGTATCTGCATTTTCAGTCTTGCTGTAAAACAATTATCCTGGTATTACACTGAATCTGGCAATGGGAACAATATGACAGCAACGTAGAGGAACAGGATCTACAGTACAATGGTGAGTTGTTCTACACATAGGAAGATGTAGCAGATCCAACATAAAGATGACTTAAATCACAGGGTAACATAACACACAAGTATTCATTATCCGTATCGGTGCTAAATGAGTGAGACAAAGACTGAGTGACCGTAATGGTGAACAGACCAACAAATCATCAGGACTGTGTATTGTTATATTACAATGTACTTCTAGAGCAGTCCTAATGTGTTTATTGTAACTGTGTATTCTAAGTATAAGGGATTATGTTCTGGAATCTATTATTCAGAGACCGTGAGGGGTGACAAAGTTGGTCCCCAAAGCTGAGCAGCGCTGGTTACAGAAATGTAGGGATTTGTCGGGGGGGGGGGGGGGTGAGGGGGGGGGGGGGTTGGGTGTCATACAGTGTTGGTCCCATCTCACTAGAGAGATTATTGATGTTTCAATATCGAGTCAAAAGGGAGACACATGGCTATTGTGGAACTACAAATGTCAGCATGTCGGACACAGGTTGCCTGAATGCTCTATTATCTTATGATTAATTAAAGTAATGGCGCTGAAATGAGAATTATTTGGGAGCCAAATACAGTAGATATGAAGGACTGGGGGCTCCTGAAAGTGAGAGGAGGGTGAACGTTCATTGAAGAGACGCTTTTACTTTTTCCATCATGTGCATTTACAGACGGACAAGTAATCCCGCGCAGCCAGGACGCGGCTGTGTCCTATCTATACCCACAGGAGACGCATTTCCACCAATAGACTTTGTTGATGCATTTTACCATGTTAGGACAAACCCCCAACACTTGTGTTCTCTGACATTCCTCCTACATTCCATAGAGATTATTCAGATGTTCATACGGCGTAATATGAAGCGCGTCCTCGCTATAAGGTGCGCTCTGTGCTGGAGAAACATCCCAGGAGTGGTCCTCAGGCTAAATGTGACCGTGTATAAGAGATGATTAGAGTTACACAGAGACGTATGGATGAATGAACATATAGAGAATGGCCAAACTCCGCCGCGGTATAAATAGTGACAGGCGCAATTAGGTGTAGATGTATTCACGCCCCAATTATTTTTCTAATTAAGATTTCTGTCATTTCCAAGACTCTGAGAAGATGAAATGATCTGCGGTCATATAAGAAACACACAATGTAATAAGGAACGAGCCGAGAAAGAGATCTGGTCGTCTTTAATCATCCTGTCATGAGACTGATTGAAAAGTGACAAAGGCAATATCCAGGTGAAATATCATTTATTTCTGTGATTCATGTATCCAGCGGGATAAATAACCCAATAAACACGTCTGTACAAACACCGACGTCTGTCTGTCCCGATACTGTCCCTGGGATCTTATCACACATGGAGACAACTATACATGGGGGTGCTCTTGTTACCCCTCCCCCTATATATACCATGGACAATAGCAGAACCTTACAGTGTACAGCACCTAGTAACAGTAATACTCTCTGTGTAAGATGTAACACGCTCAACTGATAACCAGGTTTGGTGACATCACAAGGACAAAAAGCTCAAACAAAAAAAAATCAGCAATGACCAAAACACTGGAACCTGGGTATCGGCTGAGACTGAGGGCTAGATTTACTAAGCGGCGGGTTTGAAAAAGTGGGGATGTTGCCTATAGCAACCAATCAGATTCTAGCTATCATTTTGTAGAAGGTACTAAATAAATGAAAGCTAGAATCTAGTTGCTATAGGCAACATCCCCACTTTTTCAAACCCGCAGCTTAGTAAATCTAGCCCTGAGAGTTTGTTATTCGCTCTAAAAAGTGAATCTGTGCTGAGGGATGAGAGATATTCTCAGCATATTTGTGAATACTAATAGAAGTGAGAGTCACAATATTGATCTGTGAACAGTATCGGCAGCAAAAAACAATTGTTTCAAAATAAAGAAACAAAGGACTAAAGAAGTAAATATCCTGATTTTTCAATTTGTCCGTTTATTTGTCTATTGAACAATTATTTTACTATTTAGAAATGACAGAATTTTGTTATTTTGCTGTCAGTTTTCTCACTGCCCCCACCCTGGAGAACGGCCCCCACTGATCGCTCCAGTTATATTCTATAAAGCACAAATACAACTCCTGGGTCTCTGGCTGGAAAACATTTACTGATGATGAGATTTGATCCCGCGTCTTCCTATAAACAGAGCCCAGCTTGGATTTCGCGTGTGATGGATACGGGCTTTCAGTCCCACATGTAACACGATCTGGGAGTTATACAAAATGTAGGACTAATTAAGGAGAAGAAGATGATAAAATTGCCATTGATTAATTGGCCTCCCAGCCCCAGTGTGGGATCAAATGACCGCGGGTTCCGCAGGGATTCCACGTCCCCACTTATTGCACGAAGCAATTTCTCTCATGATTAAAGTTGGAAATGAAAATCCACATGTAGCAGCCGTGCTGTTTTATTTCACTTATTTCTTTATATTTGGCAAGGAAATATGATGGAATAAAAACACACAATCTTTGTGGGAGAGGTGCGAGGACAGACGTCTGTCATCCGTGACCTTTACTACAACCGGAGAAAAGCAAGAAAACAATTCACCCCGGGGACCAGGTGGCTATTTTGTATCCGGAATAAATACGTTCTTGACCCCAAAATGAAAACCTTATTTCTCCCTGGATCAAGCAGCTCTGGAGGAGTAAATTAATGGTATAACCCTTGATACTCTGGAGCTTTGGTAATGAATTGCACAACTCAGGCTGTCTAACGACAAGAGCAGAAAATATTTTTCTGCTTTTGCTTCATTCCTCTTAAAGAACCAACCACAGTGCTGACGCTCTACATCTGTACAACCGCTCCTAGATTTACCGGAATATGGGCGACGATCTGTGGGCCAAGAGGAGTCCACGGGGTGCAAGGTTTGCGCTGGCTGATGGGTGTGTTGGCCGGATCAATGGCATTAGGTTTAGTAGTTCACTGAAACAAGATTTCATTTTGAGGGGCGAAATTATGTAAATAGAACGGGGTGCGGCTGCCTCTTCAGGGGTGGACCACTGACCCTCCCCGCCTCTCTGCCAGCTCTGAGGTCCCAACGATCGGGTCTCGTTCGTATTTCTAGGTGCCCATTGTCCAATACACACAACCGTGGTATCGTCATATAGACAGTCCCGATATCGCCTCATAATCAGGATTCATTTAAGACATAAATGGGGATAAACTGAGCAGCATTTTAGGAGCAAAATAGAAACGTTGAAATGATGATGATGGAACGAGGACCAAATCAGAAGTAGAGTAAAGGTGAGGATTATACCGTTTCCACCATGTGCTCCTCTCCCATCCGCTGAATGTAGGTGCAGATGGATTTTCAAGGGTGATTCCAAATTCACTGTCAAATGCTCATAGCAGACGAGGACATAAAGGGGCATCGCGGGGCCACAGATCCAAATGAGCCGTATTGTGTATCCATTTTGTAGTACAAGCTGTTTTGTGTTATTAGTCGTTTTCTGGGTAACAGAGGCCGCCTGCTCTGTACTGACAGGAAGTGTGCTGTGCGAAGGGAAAATAACTCCCCCACAATTCTGATACTCTGAAGAGTTATCTGCAGCTTTTTTATATAAGATAACTTATATTTTAGGTTCAGTGATTCTTTAAAGAACAAACAAGAACCATCATACTCAGAACCTGGGAATGTGTGTAATATACAAGTGACAGCATACAAGTAACAATGTGGTATTGCTGCAGAACATTTGTTCTTTCTTCTGAGCCCACAGAAATATCGGACGTTTGTTGTTGGAGATTTTGAAAATGCGCAAACTCTGAGCCATCTGATAGTGCAGCCGATGTGCGACCAGTAACTGAGCTGTTCTATAGGTACAGACTCTGTAAGATTTACATCTCCCATGTAGCTTAAATGACATTTCATTATTTTTGAGTTTTCGGGCGTATTTATAAAGACTGCGAAGTGGAGCCATTATCAAGCTCCAACGATCACTTCCCGGAGCTTGTCCCGGATTACTACCACCATGTGAGGATAGTACTAGCAGGTATGACCTGTAGCTAAAGCTCTGCCAGAGAGGGATCATCTGACATGGTGGCCGCTCCTCTCCTCCATCCTCTACATACCGCGTCTGGGCGCTGACCTATGGGCGCACATGTGCAGCAAAGACACCGGGTTAAACACCCACATAGAAGCATAATATAAACATGTGCACCATATCGGCATCAGCGGAGTATTCACAAGCAGCCAATCACAAGCGGATCACTATTGCTGGCTGCCGCCATCATCATCGTATACTATTTGTACCCTCCGTTGCTTGGACAGCCATATACACAGAAGTGTGACGCCCTCACTGTACTGGGCCTGGGTTACAGTACCCATCCCGCCTCTCCTGGTACAAGTGGGCTCAAGTGCCAGAATCACACAAACTGCACAGGCGCATATGTAAGTGGACACTTCGCTGGGCAAGCGCAGAGCGATGTCACATAAGATACCTGCGCAAACTGGAGGACGTCCCACCCTGCATCAGCTCAATGTACATGGATGTGGTTAGATCCGCTCCTTTCTATGTAATGCTGTCCACACACCGGCCCTGGTGCCAAACAACATGATCATGTCTCACATGGGTCACTCACAGGGATGGGCAACCTGGACCACCACTAGGGGCAGCACTGAGCAGCAGGTATGGCCGACATGCTGCGTTATCACCCCGTATATAGCCGCACAATGACTGGACTCAGGTATGAGCCGCGCTCTCATACTGGACCCCCGGCTGAGTGTTACATGATAGAAACGACGGTGACTGATTATCCCCCTCCCCCATCGCCGCACTAGTTGCAGGTGCTAATCAGGTTCCCAGCAACATCGTCTATAGCGTGAGGACTCCAACATAAAACCCAGTACAGCTATATACATTCTTCTAGATAAAGGTCCTGTTTATTAACAAGAGGCGACAGCAATGTTTTACTTATGGGAGGGATTAAAAACCTGTTATCGCTGCAACTTATTGATAAAATCTCTGATACTCAGCTGCCTCAGCGATACTGACCCACAGCGTTACTGGATGACACGTTTTCTTCAGTCATTGGGTTATACAACCTTTGATAAATTTACCCTAAAGCTGCTTCAGCAATAACAAAACTAAAATACAAATTGTACAGTGCGCTAAGGAGAGAGCAGCTAATAGTCACTTTTCCAGAAATCGACGTGGAAAGTTGGAAGTTTCCAGTAATTGAGACGGTTTTGCTTAAGCAGAAATCAGCAAGTAGCCAAACCAGACCAGATGGCCAATAATAATCTGATCAGAATCTACTATATAAATGCCTAGTGGCGTGTGTGAAAAAAAAAAAACCAAGCTGCAGCGCCACCTGCTGGGCAGAGTTATACACTGACCTATATATTTCTTGAAGGAGAAGTGACAGTTGGGAGTGGTTGGTGGTTGCCGGGGGTGACAGTGGGGAGTTTTTAACACCTTAAGTAGCTTGATGAAGGATGTGGCGATGAAGATGAAGGATGAGGTGATGGAGAAAAATGATGAGGTGATGGAGAAAAATGATGAGGTGGTGACATGTGGACAAAACCACGTTAAAAAAGGACGCTTGCGTCGGGAAGTAACGCTCTTCCCCTGAGGAGGCCTGGGCTAGGCCCAAATGCATGACAAGTACCTTTTTAACACCTTAAGTATCTTGAGTTGACTAGAATGCATGAGTATCATGCACGGGTTAACTTGTATTGTATATATGCTGGTAAACGTGTCTGTGTCGCTTATCCTCAGACCACACAAACAAGAGCTAATGTGTCCTGGAATTGCCCACCATGAGCCAAACAGACAGATCGGTGAGTTTGTATGTTCTCCCCGTGTTTGCGTGGGTTTCCTCCGGGTGCTCCGGTTTCCTCCCACACTCCAAAAAACATACTGGTAGTTTAATTGGCTGCTATCAAATTGACCCTAGTCTCTTTCTGTCTGTGTGTCTGTGTGTATATTAGGGAATTTAGACTGTAAGCCCCAATGGGGCAGGGACTGATGTGAATGAGTTCTCTGTACAGCGCTGCGGAATTAGTGGCGCTATATAAATAAATGATGATGATGACGATGATTTAGGTCATAAGACTGGTGTCATTTACCCCGGACTCTGCCTCCTGACCCAATAATCAACAAAAATCCTACACCCCACACAAGAAGTAGTTTCTACTCTGTGTTTACATATGTGTGCGTGTCTAAATGTGTGTGTGTCTATATTTATTGCTGAGTATACATATAATACAGGTAAATACAGAAAAGGAAAACAACCGCTATAAAAGAAAAATGAACAGAAGAGCTTACAATCTAATGGCTTGCAACTGAAGACTAAAATGAACACTGGGTAAGCAAGCGATCGCAATTCACTAATTTAAAATAAAACCATCTATAGTAAATAGGGCCATATAACTGCTGTTCTATGACTTGTGAGGCTGAATGACTGACATATGCTGTTAGTTACGGAGCAGTGAGGAGACATAAAGCCGTGCGGAGGGATTGGTGGAGCAGAGAACATGTGACAGATGTACAGACTACTTTGCATTGAATTCTACAGACAATAGAAACAGGTAAGTAACAGAAAAAGCATCTGCAGATATAATGTACAGACAGGGCCGGTGCTAGGGTCCATGGCGCCCTAGGCAAAATCGGCGCCCTCTCCCCCCCGCAAAAATCGGCGCCCTCCTTCCTCCTCACCTCGTCTTTTCTTACCTTGTCTCACCACCGCCGCCTCTCTGCTCCGTCTCCTCCCCTCCACTCACTGACACTAGTAAGTGGAGGGGAGGAGACGGAGCAGAGAGGCGGCGGTGGTGAGCAGTAGCCTCTCCCCCCTCCCCGTCCATCTGAATGCTGTGCGGCAGCCGTGACAGGTATGGTCAGCGGTCGCTGCACAGTTTTAAAATTAATTTCCAGTTCTGTGCCCTCCAGGCGCCCGGCGCCCTAGGCAAGTGCCTAACCTTGCCTAATGGGAGCGCCGGGCCTGTGTACAGGTAGTATTGGTCTATAGTGCTGGACGCACATTGTCATGAAGCCGTAATGAAATGTTTGTTGAGTCCCCTGTAATGGGTGAAACATTCCTCCGAGTAAGAGGGCCGAGGAAGCGACTCGTCAGCCTGAGTCACAGTTCTCACGTCTTTCTACAGTACAAGTAACTACAATCACGTTCACAGGAAACAACGAGGGTACAATGATCACAGAGGCCAGAAATGCAGCTGCGGCCATGATATAAAACATGCCATGTGTGGTGAAACAATGCACTATATTGTCACATTTATGATTCACCATCAGACCTACATTAATGAGACATTGTGCGTGTGCAGCCGCCTACCCGAGTGGGGTAATGTCCCAACTTCACTGGGTCATCTCGTGATCAACGTATATATCACCTTCCACGTGCGCAGTGATTGGAGTGACCCGGGTGACACTTCAGTCCATTAGACCGACCGTCACTTACAGTGGACTCTGCCCCCAACCCAATAAACAACAAAAATATAACACACAACACAAATACTCACAACAGAAACTGCACACAAAGAATCTTCGGTTACACCACGGGGCTTAAACAATGATTTTATGCAGAATATAACTGGCTTCATAGAAATTTATACAACTGCAACGGCACGGATAATTTTATGACTTTTATATAAAATATAAGCAATAAAACCTCGGGATTGTTGACAAATTTTGCAGTATCGTGCGGAGAAACATCTCAGCTTTTTTTCCCTCCTACTCTCTGTTTCCACTAATGGAAATTGAACGATTTCAGAAGCCGCACAGACGCTAACAGCCTAATCATAAAATTACTGGTGTGTGGTTTCAGCATTATGCAGGACAATTAATAAGTAAAATAATAAAATAACGAGCATGACAATGGGATGGATATGGATGGAACAATCTCTTCTTTCTGTACAAATGCAGCATGTTCCGTCTACATTAGAAGCAGAGAGGCCAGACAGCCACGAGTGTAATATACCAGCAAACGGCTTATTTTCTGCATAAAAGTTTAACTGTAGAACAAAGTATAACCAGGGAGAAGGAACAAGGACCCGAATCCCAGTCTCAGTATTCATCTGCTATTAGCTGCTTTTGTTTATCGTTCCTCTCAACCTTTCATATTCTGCAGTAATCAGATCTTACCGACAAATATCTATAGTGGAAAATTCCCCCACTCGTCTCTGCAGGAGGGAACAGAATGAAACACGAGATCAGCAGCGTTTTATATGAAGAGTAAGAGCAGCTTCTAGTCTCAGTATTACATCGGTCTCAGTATTATTATTATTATTATTATTATCGTTTATTTGTTAGGCGCCACAAGGTTTCCGCAGCGCCGTACATGGTACAAACAATAGACTATACAGGGTAAAACAGTACAGGACAATAAACATAAAGTACCAGTACTTCAGAAACTCCAGGCAGGCAGATACAGTAGAGACGGAGCAGAAGAACAGGTATGGAGACAGGAGGGAAGAGGGCCCTGCTCATTCGAGCTTACATCCTAAGGGAGGGTAAACAAATCAGGCACAGAAGGGAGCCAGTGAAGCAAAGGTGGGAGAAAAAAAAAGGGGCCAGGGGAGAGAGGGGAGAAACAGAAGAGGTGAGTGGTTAAGTGGATGGTTGGTAGGCCTTAAGGAAGAGGTGAGTTTTAAGTGCCCGCTTGAAGGAGCACAGATTGTGTGAGAGACGAATGGAGCGAGGGAGGTCGTTCCAGAGAAGGGGGGCAGCACGGGAGAAGTCTTGGATTCTAGAGTGGGAAGAGGTGATCAGAGTGGAGGAGAGGCGGCGATCATTGGCTGAGCGCAGGGAGCGGGCCGGAGTGTGTCTGGAGAGGAGGTTAGAGATGTAGGGGGCAGTAGAGTGGGAGAGAGCCTTGTAAGTGGTGGTGAGGAGTTTGAAAAGGATTCTGTAGGGGAAGGGGAGCCAGTGTAAGGAAAGACAGAGAGGGGAGGCAGAGGAGGAGCGGCGTGAGAGGAAGATGAGTCTCGCAGCCGCATTGAGTATAGAGCGGAGGGGGACAAGGTGGGAGCAGGGGAGGCCAGAAAGAAGGAGGTTGCAGTAGTCGAGACGGGAGATGATGAGGGCATGGATGATAGTTTTGGTGGCATCTTGAGAGAGGAAGGGACGGATGCGGGCAATGTTACGGAGTTGGAAGCGACAGGCTTGGGCAAGGGATTGAATGTGGGGGGCAAAAGAGAGAGAGGAGTCGAGAGTGACACCTAGGCAGCGGAGTTGGGTGACAGAGGAGATAGTGGAGTTGTTAACAACGATAAAGAGGTCATGGTGAGAAGGGAGCCTGGGTGGGGGAAAGACAATGAGTTCGGTTTTGGAGATGTTAATTTTAAGAAAGCGAGATGACATCCAGGATGAGATGGCTGAGAGGCAGTCAGTTACACGAGAGAGGAGGGAGGAGGAAAGATCAGGAGAAGAGATGTAGAGTTGAATATCATCAGCATATAGGTGATACTGAAGACCGAAAGAGGAGATGAGAGCCCCAAGGGAGGAAGTATAGAGCAAAAAGAGTAAAGGGCCAAGAACAGAGCCCTGAGGGACTCCAACAGGGAGAGGGGAGGGGGTGGAGGAAGAACCAAATGTGGATACGGAGAAGGAGCGATTAGCAAGGTATGAGGTGAACCAGGCATGGACAGAGCCAGAGAGGCCGAGTGAAAGAAGAGTTTGCAGTAGGAGGGGATGGTCCACGGTGTCGAAGGCTGTGGAGAGGTCAAGGAGGATGAGTATGGAGTAGTGACCCTTGGATTTGGCTGATAGGAGATCACCAGTAACTTTAGCCAGGGCTGTTTCAGTGGAGTGGAGGGGGCGGTAGCCGGATTGGAGAGGGTCAAGGAGGGAGTTGTCAGAGAGGTGTCTGGTGAGGCGGCTGCAGACAATCCGCTCAAGTAATTTGGAGGCATATGGGAGAAGAGAGATAGGGTGGTAGTTAGCAAGAGAAGTGGGGTCAAGATTGGGTTTCTTAAGGATAGGGGAGATAAGAACATGTTTGAATGAGGATGGGACAACACCAGAGGAGAGTGATAGGTTGAAGAGGTGTGCGAGGTAGGAGCAGGCAGTGGGAGAGAGAGAGCGAAGGAGGTGGGAGGGGATGGGATCAAGAGGACAGGTAGAGGGTGGAGAGGAAAGAATAAGGGAGCGAACTTCTTCAGTATTACATTGGTCTCAGTTTTACAGCGGTCTCAGTATTACAGCAGTCTCAGTATTACAGCGGTCTCAGTATTACATCGGTCTCAGTATTACAGCGGTCTCAGTATTACATCGGTCTCAGTATTACATCGGTCCCAGTATTACAGCGGTCTCAGTATTACAGCGGTCTCAGTATTACATCAGTCTCAGTATTACATCGGTCTCATCCAGCCACTGGAGGCACCATTGTACAAACCACCCCCAATAGATGTGTCCTTGGAATATAATAAATCTATTGAGGAGATGATGTGTATCAGACATCAGACTGCCCATGGCAGGAGAACAGTTTATATGGCAGCTTATTGAATCAACGCACTACTCACTGGACACCACAGGCAGAGTCTCTCCTACAGACAGACTGTTTCTCCCTTATTGGGCTCGTTCATTCAGTTCTGCTCAACATATGAATCTTTATAAAGGTTTAGGTTGGCTTTTAGCCTACAGTGTAGGGAGAGCATGTAAATAACCCACATGACGAATAACACTGGGAAAGTCCAGTTACAGGGAGGATTATAAGGGATCTTTGCATGGCAGGTGATTACAGGATCGCTGTGTGACGAATGATTACAGGATCGCTGTGTGACGAGTGATTACAGGATCGCTGTGTGACGGGTGATTACAGGATCGCTGTGTGATGGGTGACTACAGGATCGCTGTGTGACGGGTGATTACAGGATCGCTGTGTGACGGGTGATTACAGGATCGCTGTGTGACGGGTGATTACAGGATCGCTGTGTGACGGGTGATTACAGGATCACTGTGTGACAGGTGATTACAGGATCGCTGTGTGACGGGTGATTACAGGATCGCTGTGTGACGGGTGACTACAGGATCGCTGTGTGACGAGTGATTACAGGATCGCTGTGTGACGGGTGATTATAGGATCGCTGTGTGACGGGTGATTACAGGATCGCTGTGTGACGGGTGATTACAGGATCGTTGTGTGACGAGTGATTACAGGATCGCTGTGTGACGGGTGATTACAGGATCGCTGTGTGACTGGTGACTACAGGATCGCTGTGTGACGGGTGATTACAGGTGATTACAGGATCGCTGTTTGACGGGTGATTACAGCATCGCTGTGTGACAAGTGATTACAGGATCGCTGTGTGACGGGTGATTACAGGATCGCTGTGTGACGGGTGATTACAGGATCGTTGTGTGACGAGTGATTACAGGATCGCTGTGTGACGGGTGACTACAGGATCGCTGTGTGACAGGTGACTACAGGATCGCTGTGTGACGAGTGATTACAGGATCGCTGTGTGACAAGTGATTACAGGATCGCTGTGTGACGGGTGATTACAGGATCGCTGTGTGACGAGGGATTACAGGATCGCTGTGTGACGGGTGATTACAGGATCGCTGTTTGACGGGTGGTTACAGGATCGCTGTGTGACGGGTGGTTACAGGATCGCTGTTTGACGGGTGGTTACAGGATCGCTGTGTGACGGGTGATTACAGGATCGCTGTTTGACGGGTGGTTACAGGATCGCTGTGTGACGGGTGGTTACAGGATCGCTGTTTGACGGGTGGTTACAGGATCGCTGTGTGACGGGTGATTACAGGATCGCTGTGTGAGGTGTGATTACAGCATCGCTGTGTGACGGGTGATTACAGGATCGCTGTGTGACTGGTGACTACAGGATCGCTGTGTGACGGGTGATTACAGGTGATTACAGGATCGCTGTGTGACGGGTGATTACAGGATCGCTGTGTGAGGTGTGATTACAGCATCGCTGTGTGACGGGTGATTACAGGATCGCTGTGTGACTGGTGACTACAGGATCGCTGTGTGACGGGTGATTACAGGTGATTACAGGATCGCTGTGTGACGGGTGATTACAGGATCGCTGTGTGACGTGTGGTTACAGGATCGCTGTGTGACGGGTGATTACAGGATCGCTGTGTGAGGTGTGATTACAGGATCGCTGTGTGACTGGTGACTACAGGATCACTGTGTGACGGGTGATTACAGGATCGCTGTGTGACGGGTGATTACAGGATCGCTGTGTGACGAGTGATTACAGGATCGCTGTGTGACGGGTGATTACAGGATCGCTGTGTGACGGGTGATTACAGGATCGCTGTGTGACGGGTGATTACAGGATCGCTGTGTGACGGGTGATTACAGGATCGCTGTGTGACGAGTGATTACAGGATCACTGTGTGACGGGTGATTACAGGATCGCTGTGTGACGGGTGGTTACAGGATCGCTGTGTGACGGGTGATTGATTACAGGATCGCTGTGTGACGGGTGATTACAGGATCGCTGTGTGACGGGTGATTACAGGATCGCTGTGTGACGGGTGATTACAGCATCGCTGTGTGACGGGTGATTACAGGATCGCTGTGTGACTGGTGACTACAGGATCGCTGTGTGACGGGTGATTACAGGATCGCTGTGTGACGGGTGATTACAGGATCGCTATGTGACGTGTGGTTACAGGATCGCTGTGTGACGGGTGATTACAGCATCGCTGTGTAACGGGTGGTTACAGGATCGCTGTGTGACGGGTGATTACAGCATCGCTGTGTAACGGGTGGTTACAGGATCGCTGTGTGACTGGGGACTACAGGATCGCTGTGTGACGGGTGATTACAGGATCGCTGTGTGACGGGTGGTTACAGCATCGCTGTGTAACGGGTGGTTACAGGATCGCTGTGTGACAGGTGATTACAGGATCGCTGTGTGACGGGTGATTACAGGATCGCTGTGTGACGGGTGATTACAGGATCGCTGTGTGACGGGTGGTTACAGGATCGCTGTGTGACGGGTGATTACAGGATCGCTGTGTGACGGGTGATTACAGCATCGCTGTGTAACGGGTGGTTACAGGATCGCTGTGTGACAGGTAATTACAGGACGTCAACAATTGAATACGCCCCATAGAGTCTACAGAAGACTTTAAACTGCAGAACCGATGACCCCGTGTGATGATCTCTCACCGCACACAACACAGAGATCATTAGACTATGGGGCCTATTTAAGAATTTTCAGATTATTGCCCCATTAAGTATCATCTGTCATCGCAACGATAACAGACGACTTTTCAGGGCAATTCACTCTTAGTCTTGTCGGGACAGCGCGTCCCATAGGAGCCGCTCTGTGACCAGCTGTGACATTTTTACAGTACATCAGAAAACATGTGGTCAGACCATCATAGAAAGTGCAGCCAGAATGTTCATTATCCCTGATGGTTCTACGCTGGATTCCGCCCTCCTCCATCAGGCTGCAAATGTCACAAAAACAAAGGCTCCACTATGTGCAACAACTCTCAGAAAGTAAGAGGTAAACTACTAGTCAGTAAAGGTTAATTGAAGAATAATTACTGGCATCCACTGAATGGAAGCTGCGAGTACACGGTCTACAATCAACTGTTATTTTCTCTGTCATTCACAGAAGCTTCAAAACAAAAACTCATATTAGAGAATGAACCTTTATAACCAAGAAAAATGTCCTGCGTTCCTGCCATGTTGTTGTGTTTCACAAGGTACCTCGGGGGATTCAGCTGGAGTGATGCTCTGCAGATATCCGGAGAGGGCACTGAAGCATCTCGTATGGTCTATAGGTCAATATCTTATATTTCTAATAAGAGAATAAAATGTACTGTATTCCTGATTGTAATTCCCCACATCCGGACATTAGACGCACCTCTCTTAAAGGATATTTTATAGACACTGATTGTTGATAGTCACAAGAGCTCTGACTGTGACAATGTTTTATTATTACTCTGTCAGTGAACACACAGGGGTATATTTACTAAGCTGCGGGTTTGAAAAAGTGGGGATGTTGCCTATAGCAACCAATCAGATTCTAGCTGTCATTTTGTAGAAGGTACTAAATAAATGAAAGCTAGAATCTGATTGGTTGCTATAGGCAACATCCCCACTTTTTCAAACCCGCAGCTTTGTAAATCTAGCCCATAGAGCTCAATATCAGACAATATAACGCTGGGATCTCCAATATGACCCCTTCCACCCGGAACAAATCACCCCCGGTTTTCCCACTAACTGATGAGAATGATTCATACGCGTCAATTATCTCAGCCCAAGATGTTGGTGTCTTCATGTTTCCAGATCTCCTGGTGTAATAATAAGACTTGGACTACGTATTATTGTGGGAAAGATGCCAACACTATCAGGGCCACATTAGGGGGTTCAGGCTGCCCCAGGCTAATAGACTCGTGGCGCTCCCTCGCGTTCCACATCACGATAATACGCGGTAGGTAAAATTAAACTTGTTATTAATTTAAAATCCATCTTCGTTGACCCTCTCTCCCACCAGTGTTAATATTCCTGTGTTTTCAAAACACAGATCCACTTGGCTTTTTAAAAGGGTCACGGACATCTTTGTCACTCATTCATTGTCATTAAAATCAGTGCCGTATAATTGAAAAGAGGCGTTAACGAGGCGGAGGGGGGAGGGGCCATCACACCTGCCAATGTCGCCATCCTTGTCTCCTATTCGCTTATCCTCAAGCGCCCGCCCGAGGATGACTCCTTGTCTTCAGGCTTTATCCTGGGATACGTCAAGATAAAACCTTATTACATTTCTCTTTCATGTTTTCTTTTTACTTTAGATAACTTTAGATTATATATTCCAATTAATTTTAGTTTATACCTCTCCCCTTCATAATTTTGCACCCCCAAAATGTTTGCACACTCCCATAGCCGTGTACCCTAGGCTGCAGCCTAGTTAGCTTAGTGGATTATCCGGCTCTGATCTCTATGGACAGTGGAATAATGGGAGAGAACAGCAGCTTTCTGTACAATAGAACAAGCAGTATACATGGTACAGCCAGCGCTGACTGAGCACGGTATACCTGCGGCACATCGAACGCCCGCAGCTCCCTCTGACAGTTCAGCATCTGAGCTGGGATCTCTCAGAACCTTAGAAACCACTTGTCAGACCTCTGTTACCTTTCCACATAAGCTTCTCACTTTCATGTGGCTGCTTCTTGGTTTAAAATAGATTCACACAGGGCTGGCGTTACCGAGAAAATAAATATATATCTGGGCCAGCCCCATTGATGCTAGAAGCCAGCAGGGAATAAAGACGATCTTTCTTATTTCACCGGCGGCTGCGGTTCCTGTACATAGAGACAGGAGAAGAATCATATCCAGCTCTCCGCTCTAATCCTCCGCACATCACCGTACAAACTGCCACTGCGTCACTTCACCAGAACTTAGGGGCCTATTCATGTATTCCTAAACCATGCAGTAACTGCTTGTTCCACTTGCTTTAGGCATTTTTAAGTAAAAACATTAATTTGAAGAAAAGTCTAACACAGGAGATATCTCCTGCATTAGGCAAAGTACCGCATTAACCGCAGTCCCCATAACAGTCAACGGCAGGGGGGTTTGACATCATTTAAAATGTACAAATCCCCCTGTGCAGATCAGGAATACAGCGGTATCAAGCCAGACCTAATCTGTGACCAAACATCAACCACTTTACCTGATGATATAACATCATGGCTGAAAATCAGAGGAGGCCAGAAATATAAACCAATGTATTTAGTTGTTCAATTCCTAAAACTGAAAAATGATTTATGGCGATTTATTGAATTGGGCGTCAGCAGAAGTGTCAGGAGACTTTATACCGCTGTTATATTTTATATGCATTTGGTTGCCTGTAATATGTGATATAGGATTAGCTCTACACATGTCATACGTGTTATGTGTCATATATGTGATTATCCCGTTATTCCTTTCTCCAGAGCTACATTGTCATTTTCTTTTACACTACTAGCATGTCTGTGTTATCAGTCTCCTCCCCCTCATTTGCATATCGTGCCGCTGGCTTTAGCTAGGCGCTGTCATCAGCGAAACGGAGATGTGACAAGATTAGGAAACATGTTAAATCATCTTCGGGACAAGCGGCAAACATGAAACATAGGAAGATTTCATTTGCTTTTGAATTAGAAATGTGATAGATGTTATTTATGAATGCTTTTTAATTAGAGATATTTGACACTGTGAAAGTTCTATAAATGAATGATAGATGAAGTTCTTACTTTATTACACTGCAGCAATAAGAGTTTTATATTAGTAATATAATGTAGTGCTGATCCCTGGCTGTCACTCACTATGTATGTAGGTAGGTAGTCGGGATAAGTGAGCGCTTCCCAGTTATGACTTAATGACTTATTACCGCCGGCAGCTCTGTTATCTGCGCACTGAACGCCCCGGAATCATCTACACATTCTGCCGCTGCACTAGGAGTTTATTGCCAACATCTGGAGGGCTGACAAATGTCTTTTACACGCTTTCAAAAGGCATAAAAAAAATAAAGCACACATTTGTCTTCTGAGTCTCATTTCCAAAGCAGGTAGCTTTTATGTGTCTTATAAAGAAAGAAATAGATAATAGATTATTCTACCTCCTCGGTTTAATAATCTCTGAGGACGTGAACTCAAAGTTGGCGTGTTACAGTCTGACAGTTACGTAGAGGCACCTGCAGGGGGAGCTCTATTCTAAAGGGTCTGATATAAGTTATAATAGCAGGTTTAAGGTAAGCGTAAAAATATTGACCTTCATGTACGTGTGGAAATGCGTCTGTACACTTACGTTTCTGTGGTTGTATTTTAAGTTATGTGCAAGAACTATGGTATTTCTACCGTATAAGTACATCTGGAACAAAAATACGTCCACTATCATTTTATCATCAACTCGGGAACTTGCGCTAAGCCCATGGGAAATTCCTGCAAGGCAAAATTGGACGCATCTCTAAGGGTCGCAGTCGCCTTGTGTCAATGCTTCGTCTGTCCTTCTGATCTAGACTGTGTTGTGTGTGAATCGCTCATCTACAGATGACGTGTAAGTAACAAAGTGTCCAGAGTATTCATGGGATAAATAATGCTTGTTATATGACTATCCGCCTGGGGGACAAGCTTCATCCTTGTAGTGTCTCAACATCTATGTAAAGGCTCCAGCGGCTGATAACAAGCTGATTTTATTGGGCAGATCAGAATCTGGATGATTTGGAAGCGATGGCTGGATTTGACATTTTAGTCATTTAGATACAGACACATGTTGTAACATTTAGGACGTTTGGCTGCTTTAATGAAGTGTTCACCTAAAATGCAGTTGCCCTCTCTTTGTAAACTGATCATTCAAATATTATTATTAACAATTATTTATATAGCGCCAGCATATTCCGTAGCGCTTTACAATTGGGAACAAACAGTAGTAAAACAATACTGGGTGTTACAGACAGAGAGATAAGAGGGCCTTGCTCACAAGCTGACAATCTATAGATCACAATGCAACTAAATAAATCACTCCGTGGGCAGCTAACTTAATATGTTTCTCTTGTATAGATTTGGAATTGTGACACCACAGCTGTAAGTATCCTGGAAATATCGCTGGCTCCATAATTACACTATAGACAGCACAATGAGCTAATTAGTGATACCACAGTCACCTAATGATTTATAACACAGTGAGAAGATACAGAGGCCGAGGAACACTGGGACATAATGTAGGGACATTTATGTAACCACCAATAATGTCTTTATATCCAGGGGTCTTGTACCCCTCCACAGCCGGACTATTTTGTTATATTTTTGCAGTGAGTCTGTATCACTGGGAATAACTAAGGCAACGTTTGTATTTCCTTAACATTATAGTGGAGGATCCCTGTTCTGACGACTAAACACTCTACACAGCACTTTATACAGAAGTTAAGGAAGAAAATGGCAACAGAGAAACTGAGGACAGATTATCTTTAATCTTGGTTTAAATATAAGAATATATTGCAAGCAAATTTTACTAAGTGTCTCTTTAAACTAATTCTGAGCATCCACTGAGACGATCGCTAATACATAACTTCAATGTAGAGCGGTCATCTACACATAGTGGAGGAAGCCATTCTATGGGCTAATGCAGCCTATCACCTCACTAGGAATCAGTGACATCACTGAACAATCTGATGTCAGGAATATTGGTTTAGTCGCCTCCTCTGTATACAAGTGACTGATCCACCTTAAGATCTTACTACTCAGAGGCTGTAGTGTAATATTCCTAAATGCACCAATCAGCCACAACAGTAAAACCATCTGTCTAATATTGTGTAGATCCTCCTCGTGCCATCAAAAAAACTCTGATCCATTGAGGCATGGACCACATGACCTGTGAAGGTGTCCTGTGGTATCTGGCACCAAGACGTTAGCAGCAGACCTTCTACGTCCTGTAAGTTGTGAGTTGGGGTCTCCGTGGCTCAGACTTGTTTTTCCAGCACATCCCACAGATGAGATCTGGGGATTTTGGAGCCAAATCAACACCTTGAACTCTTTGTCATGTTCCTCAAACCATTCCTGAACAATTCCTGCAGTGTGACAGGGCGCATTATCCTGCTGAAAGAGGCCACTGCCATCAGGGAATACCGCTGCCATGAAGAGCTGTACTTGGTCTGTAACAATGTTTAGGTAGGTGGTACGTGTCAGAGTAACATCCACATGAATGTCAGGACCCAAGGATTCCCAGCAGAACATTGCCCAGAGCATCACACTGCCTCCGCCGGCTGCCTTCTTCCCATAGTGCATCCTGGTGCCATCTCTTCCCCAGGTAAACGACGGACATGCACCCGGCCGTCTACATGGTGTAAAAGGAAACATGATTCATCAGACCAGGCCACCTTCTTCTATTGCTCCATGATCCAGTTCTGGCGCTCACGTGCCCATTGTAGGCAGTGGACAGGGGTCAGCATGGGCTCTCTGACTGGTCTGTGGCTGCGCAGCCCCATACGTAGCAAGCTGCAATGCTCTGTGTGTTCTGACCCCTTTCTATCACAGCCAGCAATAACTTCTTCATTAATTTGTGCTACAGTAGCTCTTCTGCGTGATTGGACCAGACGGGCGCCTTCACTCCCCATGTGCATCAATGAGCCTTGGGCGCTTATGACACTGTCGACAGTTAACCGGATGTCCTTCCTTGGACCACTTCTGGTAGGTACTAACCACTGCATACCGGGAACACCCCACAAGACCTGCCGTTTGGAGATGCTCTGACCCAGCCGTCTAGCTATCACAATTTGGCCCTTGTCAAAGTCGCTCAGATCCTTACGTTATTATTATCGTTTATTTGTAGGGCGCCACAATGTTTCCGCAGCACCGCACACAGTACAGACAGTAGACTATACAGGGTAGAACAGTACAGAACAATAAACACACAGTACCAGTACTTCAGAAACTCGGGGAGGGCAGATACAGTAGAGACGGAGCAGAAGAACGGGTATGGAGACAGGAGGGGAGAGGGGCCCTGCTCATTCGAGCTTACATCCTAAGGGAGGGTAAACAAAGTCAGGCACAAAAGGGAGCCAGTGAATCAAAGGGGAAAGAGAAGAGGGGTCAAGGGAGGATGAGCAGAAGAGATGAGAGGTTAAATGGATGGTTGGTAGGCCTTAAGGAACAGGTGAGTTTTAAGTGCCCGTTTGAAGGAGCACAGAGTTGCCTATTTTTCCTGCTTCCAACACATTTTATTATTATTATTAATTTTTATTTATATGGCGCCACAAGGTGTCCGTAGCGCCGTACAGGGACAAACGAATAACAATACAAGGTGAGACAGCACAGTACAGTAAACATAAGCACAGTAACTCAGTAAGCTCAATGCACAGCTAGAGAGGGCGGGAAGAGGGAGGATCCGCAAACAACGGGGCCCAAGAAGGAGGGCGTGGAAGACAGGGAGCCCCCCAGAGGGGCGAGGAGGGAGCGAGAGGGGACGGGGGGGGGGGGGGGGGAGGTGGAGGACCCTCGAGGAGGAGGGCTAAGTAGCTGGAGAGCAGAGTTAGAAGTGGTGGAAACAGGAGGAGAGATGGCCCTGCTCAGAGGAGCGTACAATCTAAGGGGAGGGGTGGACAGACAGAGAGACGCAGGGGAGAGAGGGAGAATAGGGGGACAGGGGCAGAGAAGGGGAAAGAAGGGGGAGAGGCAGAAGATAAGGTAGGACATCAACTATAAGAACTAACTGTTCACTTGCTGCCTAATATACATGTAACAGGATGATCAATGTTATTCACTTCACTTTTCTGTGGTCTTAATGCTGTGGTTGCTCTCTCTCTCTCTCTCTCTCTCTCTCTCTCTCTCTCTCTATATATATAATAACTATCCCTTTGGCCTCAGAACAAAATACATTTAGGAAGCAGCTTTGGTCACTCTGCAACAAAGATTATTTTTAAACCAACTGTGAAACTACAGACAACAATGGGACGTGACCACTTAGACTTGGAAACAATTTCATCCTTTAAATCTTCACATATTGATGACTCCGCTCTCCCCGCACTTGGCAATGTAAACACGGATCAACTTATAGACAAAAAGCAATGGCCATTAATCGTCTGCATAATTACACTTCTCTCATCTGCGGCATGAAATCAGGATGAAAGGATCAGGTGGGAGCAGCTGGGAAGGGGAACACGAAGGACGAGGATATCGGGCCTCTCGCATCTTTGTCCGTCCTACAATAATTAAACAGTCACCACTGTGGCTAATCGGGACAGAAGGGTTTAGTTTAGACAGCGAGGAGCAGATTGGAGGAACAACAAACACGTTTCAAGGTCAACTTTCCCCATGAGCGGAGGGTGGGGGGGGGGGGGGGCACAACTATGTTTACATAAAGGCTTATGGGACTGTACACCTGTAACCCAGCATCACTATTGCTCAGTCTTGTCTGGTAAATGTGTATAAGTGAGGTGATGCCAGGGAACGGTCGTTAGTTCCAGCTTGTGAAGTTAGACCACTTGTGACAATGTTCCCGTTTTATAGGATTCTGGTGCCAAATGGACATTAATAGCAGGATGAGTGTGCGCTCCGATCTGATCTTCCACTCTCGCCATTCCAAATGTGCTGCACCATTCAGCAACTCTTTACACTGGCTCAGCCACAAGTGCCACTGGCTCCTACTGTCGCAGCATTGCCCTTTTCCTGCAGACCTCTAGAGTGTAAGCTCTCAGGAACAGGACCCCTCTACCCCACATCTGTAACTCCTATATCAGCCTTTCCTGTACTTGTTCTGTTTTTATGTGCACTTTGTATATTGTATAATTTGTATCTCTGACAGTCCAGCGTTGCAGAGTTCTGTAAATGACGATGATGACTCTATAACATGCTGAGTTCTTCTACTAGTATTTTCCCAGCTGCCAATCAGTCCCCGGGGAGCAGATTAATAGCGGTTATATTCCTCTATCTTACAATGAGAGGTCAACCACGAGAATATTATATATAGCCCAGGGGGAGCTGTAAAATCCAGACGAGCGCTGAACGTGACTTCTCTACAATATTCAGGATACATGGGCAATAATATCAGAACGATGCTGCACCTGGATTCCATAAATGTCAATATATCCAGATATTGCTTATTACATGTACAGTGGAACAGTCACCAATGGTCTTAAAGACACAGGTCATAAATATACGATATAAAACCCTTTTCTTTAGTAATCTAAGCGAGAGGCCCCTCCATGTCCCCCACCCCCCACCCCCCTGCACTATCCTTACCGTAATACAACTTTAACCACAAGCTGTGGATCTTTTAAGCGAACTATTGCAGGGCTCTATTACTTGCGACATATCCACCAGTTAGGGCCCAGCCGGCTCTCTGGGGCCCGCTTGTCGTTTGGATTGGTTCAACCCTTATTATTCATCGGGGCCTGAATTCTGACCTGTAGGAGGGGCTGGAGCGAGGCCTCCTGAAGTGGATGAAACACAACACATAATTTTTGACACTAGTGACCAAGAAGTGCTGTGCGCTCCAGCGCTCTGTGCTCCATCTACAATGACCAGTAGGCAGAAATTTATCATCAAAAGCTTCCAACAACTGCAGAAGAAACCTGCTGTACTGGGACTGTTTATATGCTCAACCAGACAGTACCAGCACTTGTGATATCTGAGCAGCACGGTGGCTCAGTGGTTAGCACTTCTGCCTCACACCACTGGGGTCATGAGTTCGATTCCTGACCATGACCTTATCTGTGTGGTTTGTATGTTCTCCCAGTGTTTGCGTGGGTTTCCTCTGGGTGCTCCGGTTTCCTCCCACACTCCAAAAACATACTGGTAGGTTAATTGGCTGCTATTAAATTGACTCTAGTTTCTGCCTGTCTATCTGTCTGTGTGTATTAGGGAACTGAGACAGTAAGCCCCAATGGGCAGGGACCGATCTCTGTATAGCGCTGTGGACGTAGCGGCGCTATATAAATAGCTGATAATGATGAGATATACCTATGGATATTATCTATGCCACCCTTGTAATATGCTTTGACCACAATTACAGACCTTATTTTAGCTTCACCACTTCTATATCCAGGATTATTTTTTGTGCTATTTTAGCATTGTGGAATTCATCTTTAATGGTATTTATATATATTTGTGTTCATCACTTGTGCATGTTTATTATACCTTTATAACATTCTGAGTCCTGCATGATGTGCTGTACAGTTATGGCCAAAAGTTTTGACAATGACACAAATATTATTTCTCACAAAGTCTGCTGCCTCAGTTTTTATGATGATAATTTGCATATACTCCAGAACGTCATGAAGAGTGATTAGATGAATTACAATTAATTTCAAAGTCCATCTTTGCCATTACAATGAACTTTATCCCAAAAACAACACTTCCACTGCAGTTCAGCCCTTCCACAAAAGGACCAGCTGACATCAGGTCAGTGATTCTCTCGTTAACACAGGTGAGAGTGTTGAGGAGGACAAGGCTGGAGATCACTCTGTCATGCAGTTTTAGTTAGAATAACAGACTGGAAGCTTTAAAAAGGAGGGTGGTGCTTGAAATCATTGTTCTTCCTTTGTTAACCATGTTTAGCTGCAAGGAAACACGTGCAGTCATCATTGCTTTGCACAAAAAGGATCATCAAGAATTTCAAGGAGAGAGGTTCAATAGTTGTGAAGAAGGCTTCAGGGCGCCTGAGAACATCCAGCACTGTCTCCTAAGTTGATTCAGTGCCACCACACGTATATTCTACCTACTGCACCACTTAAGTCTGAGGTTGGTGCAGGTGGATCTGTTTAAAACCACCGCCTGAACTTCGACCCCATAAATCCTATATATTATTATAATTTGTAAACTTTTATTGTCAAATAATTTTCCCCTGTCCTTCAACGGAGAGAGAAGTACTATCATCTCCGTCGGTAGATTGGGGGTATTCCTGCATATTGGGGAACCTTCTCTGCTTATCACCTAAGAGTCTGAGAGCTCTGATCACAACCCAAAAGGAGAACATCCACTTATAGACCATGCCTCATCTCCCTGGGATCCCCCCGGCTGCGTGTCCCTTGAGGTCACTGATGATGGAAGCAGCAGGTGAATGACCGGCCAGACACAGGAAGCTCTCCTGCTGCAGATATCGGTATGTTCTGTGTCGGGGGTGGTCAGGGGTCTCTAAGTCCGAGGTGATGAAGAGAGAGGGTCACCTCACCTGCAAGGATGCCCATGACCAGCCAATAGAATTCCCAATATTAGAAACGACGTCACCGCTCTATTGGGAAGCGTGTGAATTAAGGCGAGGAAAAACTTTTTATGCCAACGAAAAAAATTGTCCCCCCAAACAAAGACTCTGTCCATGCTCCCTCCTACCCCTCTTCCATGATAGATAGAACGTATCATTTGCCTTAAAATACAGAGGGTGGAAAGAACCCTAACAGCCCCATCAAGCAGTTACAAAATCAGGTGGCAAGTCCACCTCCCACACGTGAGTGAAACGCGCCCTGTGAGAGAACTGGCGCTACAGACAAGGTAAGCGGCGGCCAGTGTGTCCCGGGCAGGAGAATGTAACTGAAGGAGCCAGTGGCTTTGGACTGAGGATGGAGCGTGGGGGAGAGCTCAGCGAGCAACAACCATCCTTGGCGGCTGGGACAAATCGCCATCTTGTAAAATGTTATTATAAGAGCCATATTCAATTAGCTTTTTAGTCCGTGATTATACGTGGCTGCACGAGTCCCGATACCGCAACATCATGATCATCATCATCACCATTTATTTATATAGCGCCACTGATTCCGCAGCGCTGTACAGAGAACTCATTCACATCAGTCCCTGCCCCATTGGGACTTACAGTCTAAATTCCCTAACACACACACACACACACAGACTAGAGTCAATTTTGATAGCAGCCAATTAACCGACCAGTATGTTTTTGGAGTGTGGGAGGAAACCGGAGCACCCGGAGGAAACCCACGCGCAAACAGGGAGAACATACAAACTCCACACAGATAAGGCCATGGTCGGGAATTGAACTCATGACCCCAGTGCTGTGAGGTAGAAGTGCTAACCACTGAGCCACCATGCTGCCCATCGTGGATTTCCGTGCGCACCCCATAGGGTTGTCAAGGGAAACCTGTGATGTTGCGGTACCGTATTGTCACTTTACACGCGCAGCCGTGAGTAATCGCGGGTGGAAAAGTTCATTGATTATGCCCTTAAGAGACCTCCGGCACAGTCATGAAGGCACTCTGCGGCGATGTATCTTCCATTTTCCCTCGCACGCTACAGAGGTGCACAGTAAACTCCAAAATGTTCTGGGTACCGTAGTGGGCGAACATCTCCTAGAATTGAATCAACCCCTAACTGTACAACGACACAGAATAGTTCCATGCCTTATACATAAATGCTTTTACATTGTCATATCAGGGACGGACAGATACAACAAGCGCACAGAGAGGTACTTATAGCTTTGACAAGACACAGACCTTCCCGGCTAGATGAACTCAGCATCTACACACACAAGCTGTGGCCGCTTTAAGCGCCTTCTCCGTATACGGAGCTCAATGCAACAAAACAGCAAAACTTCTCTAAGTGTTTATAAAATGTCAAGAGCTTTTAGAAGTGTGAAATAATAAATACATGTTTAAAATAATTCTCTCTCACAAACCCAGATCCTTCAAATCAAAACAAGCCATGCATTATTCCCTTTGAAATACCGCATCTGCTGTGGGAATTTCAGAGCCGTGAAAGCGGCAGATTCCAGTTCTGAGAGACGGTTCCTCACAAAGCAGAGAACGCTGCCAGCTCTGTCACTGTGAAACGGACAGCAACGGGTGACAATGCATTTCAAAGAATAGAGTGTGTCCCACGGGCGAGAGGGGGGTGTTCACAGACCCTGTAATCTCTGCTTTATATTCTGACTGGACGAGAGTTATGACTGCGCAATTCAGAGGCGTCTATTGCATGTTCCAGACTATTGACTTAGTAGCCTTTAGTTCTAACTTACAAATATATCCTGTGTGTTATACAGTAGGGAGTGTAACAAACATACACTAACATATGTTCAGACAGATGGAACAAGAGTCCTGGCCACTAGGGCTTACAATCTACAAGGAAGCAAGTGAAGAGCTAACAGGTAACTGGTACCTGATCATTTATGGCGATGACACCAAGAGTAGGCGAATAAGACAGAATTGGACGGAGGAGAAAGTGGCTACTGTGTAAAGACTCAAAATGTATCGCTGCAAATCAGAGGGAAGTGTAATAACACCGAATGTCATTAATGGGCTGATCTGGAACCCATTATAAGAGGCAGGTAACTCCATCCTGACATTTTACACTGGCATTTTGGCTCATCGCTGCTTGTTAAATAGATCCCTAGATGAGTTTGTAGATTACTTAGGGAAAGTGATCCGCTGACGAGAAGGATTTTCAGACACCGCTTTAAGCATTGAATGTTAGAGGGGCTCACAGGAAACTTCTTGTATGCAGGGAGCTGGTAATGTGGGAGGATGACAGACATCTATCCTGGACGTATCATTCCTAATCTACAGGATGAACACTTATTACAGATCTGCTGATGTGAATCTACAAACACCAGAAACAAATATGGCCGCACACATGTCAGCAAGACACCTTATAATAATAATAATTATAATAAGAAGAAAGTAATTATCAGATAAACCTCAGGTACTTCAGCTGGATGTGCTACCACCTCTAATTAATATGTTCTTGAACATTTGAAGAAACATGTAAATAAATAAATGGGTTTTGCAGGGTATGAAACAGTAACAGAATCCTACACCTATCAAAGGGTTGAATGGAGACTTTACAGAAAAATAAATAAACAGAAACCCAATAATGCATCTAAGGAGCAGAATAGAGGACTGCGTCTACTGTGTAACATCTGTAATGTCTTATTATGTAACGCTCCATCCTTCATCCATCCTGTTACATTATGTAGGTCCAAACATCCAGGGATACGGCCGATACCAATGTTCTACCCTGGGAGGTGGTGATTGTAACTCAAGGTGACTGATCTGTAACTAAACACATCAAAAACTCCTGTGACTTCCTGCTGCCTCCATTCCCCTCCTCACATCATGTCACTGCCCCTGTCATATACAGCCCTGTCCCCACTAACACATCACTCCTCTCCTGATATACTCTGTGCTGCTGGGGACCCTGCTCCTTCCACTATATAACTCTCAGTCTGTGGCTTCCTGCTGCCTCCATTCCCCTCCTCACATCATGTCACTACCCCTGTCACATGCAGCCCTGTCCTCACTGACACATCACTCATCTCCTGATATACTCTGTGCTGCTGGGGACCCTGCTCCTTCCACTATATAACTCTCAGTCTGTGGCTTCCTGCTGCCTCCATTCCCCTCCTCACATCATGTCACTGCCCCTGTCATATGCAGCCCTGTCCTCACTAATACATCACTCCTCTCCTGATATATTCAGTGCTGCTGGGGGACCCTGCTCCTTCCACTATATAACTCTCAGTCTGTGGTTTCCTGCTGCCTCCATTCCCCTCCTCACATCATGCCACTGCCCCTGTCACATGCAGCCCTGTCCTCACTAACGCATCACTCATCTCCTGATATACTCTGTGCTGCTGGGGAACCTGCTCCTTCCACTATATAACTCTCAGTCTGTGGCTTCCTGCTGCCTCCATTCCCCTCCTCACATCATGTCACTGCCCCTGTCACATGCAGCCCTGTCCTCACTAACGCATCACTCATCTCCTGATATACTCTGTGCTGCTGGGGAACCTGCTCCTTCCACTATATAACTCTCAGTCTGTGGCTTCCTGCTGCCTCCATTCCCCTCCTCACATCATGTCACTGCCCCTGTCACATGCAGCCCTGTCCTCACTAACACATCACTGATGTCCTGATATACTCTGTACTGCTGTGAACATTCTATCCCTGTCCACACCAATGAATATGATGAGAATAAGGTGCTTGGGCCCCAGTCAATCACACCTAGAAACGGCAGCAGCATACTATCTACTTATCCAGTAACCTGTCCAATACACATACATTGTGCCTGTAGGAGGGTCTAGTTATTATTCTGTGTTATAAAGTGTACAGACATCTGATAAGCTGCACGCTGCGTTGGCTGTAATTGGAATAAATACTTCATTTTATGGAATAATTGTAGATTACAAGTCACAATTTCATGTACCTAGAAATTAGTGTTTAAAGGATCAAACAAAGGGTCGGGTACCCTGTGGTTTCTCAGTAGCCGACCTTCCTTTGTATGTATGAAGTGTTTTTCCTGCATTGTACGAGTCATTATATTCTCCGGCTTCCGCTGGAGGGTCATATAACGGCAGAGAATTTGCGAGGGGGGGGCATGAGAGCTGAGTGATCAGAACCCACAGTCGCTGAGCCAATCTGAACGCCTGGCGGTAACAGATACCGAGTAGACATCAGCGCACATATAATCCCACAAAGCACCTTCCCACTGCAATCTGGCTGGACCACTATGCAACATGTAGCACTTACCCTCATGTATCAAACTCCCATTGTCCTATAGATTGTAAGCTTGTGAGCAGGGCCCTCTCACCCAGCACCCTCTCACCCAGCGCCCTCCCACCCACGCCCTCTCACCGCTTTGTCTGCCTGTCTCTCTTATTTTATTATTAAAATTACAGCACTGGTATTAAATCATTTGTTTTCAACCCGTACTTTGTTTTCTGCCGCAACCGGCTTTGCGGCTGATCTGGTGAATAGGAAATTATAATGTACAGTGATATATATATATCTGACCAATGATCCTAGCAGGACAGTCCATGTAACTCCCCCGTTCCTAGATCTGTGTCGTGTTGCAGGTGATACGCAGGGAACTGACGGCAGATGTAAGGACAGGATATAACCTCATTTGTCCTCCCTGCGGTCCTCTAACTCAATAACCCTTTACTGGTTCCGCACATAAACAGATGGATGTCAGCAGAAGCCGAGAGATGATGGATCCGCTCTTCCTTTCCGATTTCCCCGACTATTGGCGCTACGAGTGTTTGACGTTTCTGCCCAGGCCTCAGACAGACGTTACCCGTCTGGACAAGGGCCTGACGAACTCTCAAATTCACAATTTACTGAAATATTGTTCTCAGATCAGAGGAGGAAAAGTAGAATTCAGTCATAATCTTATTCTATGCAGCTTATTATGCGCTCAGTGGGCGCTGCTCCAATCTTCATTACCTTCACAGCTTTATTGAATTTATCATTCCTTCCCTCGTTCATGGTAATCAGCATTAATTTATATTAACTTGCTGTTTCCTGTCAGGCGATCCTAGGAGCTGAATATTTATTGTGTGTTCCTGGTAAAATGACAGTGAACTCAAATTAACCCTTTCTCTGGGCATTCTGCAGAAGTGACGCCGTGCTCAGTCGTCCACGTCAGACAACACAGGAGAGGGCGCTGGGTAAGAGGGCTCTGGGTGAGAGGGGGCTGGGTGAGAGGGGGCTGGGTGAGTGGGCGCTGGGTGAGAGGGCGCTGGGTAAGAGGGCTCTGGGTGAGAGGGGGCTGGGTGAGAGGGGGCTGGGTGAGAGGGCGCTGGGTGAGAGGAGGCTGGGTGAGAAGGCTCTGGGTGAGAGGGCTCTGGGTGAGAGGGCGCTGGGTGAGAGGGGGCTGGGTGAGAGGGCGCTGGGTGAGAGGGCTCTGGGTGAGAGGGGGCTGGGTGAGAGGGCGCTGGGTGAGAGGGGGCTGGGTGAGAGGGCACTGGGTGAGAGGGCGCTGGGTGAGTGGGCGCTGGGTGAGAGGGCGCTGGGTGAGTGGGCGCTGGGTGAGAGGGCGCTGGGTGAGAGGGCACTGGGTGAGAGGGCACTGGGTGAGCAGGCGCTGGGTGAGAGGGCTCTGGGTGAGAGGGGGCTGGGTGAGAAGGCTCTGGGTGAGCAGTCACTGGGTGAGTGGGCGCTGGGTGAGAGGGCTCTGGGTAAGAGGGTGCTGGGTGAGAGGGCTCTGGGTGAGAGGGCACTGGGTGAGAGGGCTCTGGGTGAGCGGGCGCTGGGTGAGCAAGCGCTGGGTGAGAGGGCTCTGGTGAAGAGGGCGCTGGGTGAGAGGGTGCTGGGTGAGAGGGCGCTGGGTGAGAGGGCACTGGGTGAGAGGGCTCTGGGTGAGCAGGCGCTGGTTGAGAGGGCTCTGGGAGGGTGGGCGCTGGGTGAGCAAGCGCTGGGTGAGAGGGCTCTGGTGAAGAGGGCGCTGGGTGAGAGGGTGCTGGGTGAGAGGGCGCTGGGTGAGAGGGCACTGGGTGAGAGGGCTCTGGGTGAGCAGGCGCTGGGTGAGAGGGCTCTGGGTGAGAGGGGGCTAGGTGAGAAGGCTCTGGGTGAGCAGTCACTGGGTGAGTGGGCGCTGGGTGAGAGGGCTCTGGGTAAGAGGGCTCTGGGTGAGCGGGCAATGGGAGATGCAGGGAGGGAGACATAAATACAAACATTACATTATACAGTACATGAAGAACGTTACCTGACTGACCGGGAGGAGGGACACCGGATAATCCTCTCGGCAGACAGAGAAACACAGTGAGAACAGCAGCTTTGTTTCCGGAACACGGCTCAATGGCTATCGGCTTCGGAACACCCTGGGAAAGGACAAAGAAGAAACATTATACATATGTTATAATTGTCAGGGAGAGACACAGATGATTGTGCCTGAAAGTGTCCCTATTTTCAGTACTGACCAGCTCCATAACACAATCCCTTTTTTCTGCATTTTATATATTAATATTATGTTAATAAGTTAGTATCTATTAAAAAGGAGCAGTTAAAATATTTCCTATGAATTTCAGGTTGTCTGGTCACCGCTTTGTGCCTTAAATGTAACTCAGGGAGGCTCAACCCCCTCAATCCCATGAGCGCCCCTGGAGTCCCCAAACCAGATCTCGTCTGATGAAACAATACCATGTAGCTCTCATTGTACCATGGTACAATATTTCCTTATATATAAATGTTGGATTAGTCTATTATCTCCCACAACATAGTTTATATGACAGCATACCCTGAAGCTGCTGGACAAACAGCAGATGTGGGATCGGCTCCAGCTCAGAACCCTTAAAGGCACAGGCACTGATATAACGTCTCCTGCTGAGAGGGGGTGAGACTGGCAGAGCTGGACTGACACCCGAAGAGCTAAAACCTTGAGCAGCAGAGACTAGAGAGAGCGACGGCTCCGGAGCTCAGCAGAAATATTTGCTTTAGCTCAAACTCCTCTGTTTATATCCTGTGATATTCGCTCTGTGACATTTTTCTACACAGTGTAATTACAGAATGTCACCAAGCACAGCGGGCCGGAGGAATGAGGAATGAACCTGCTGATTTGTTTAAACGTTGACAAGATAAATGTGAGTAAAGCGTCTCCTCACATCCCAGCTCCCTGTGAGACTCTGATAGGACGACAGACACATAACCAGACACTATGTCACCAGAGAGCGTGTGAGGACAGAGCCTGCACCCCAGCACATACCTACCTGCAGCCCTTACTGGGGGCCCCTGAACCCCCACTCTATCCTAGGCACAGCCTGTAAAGGTTGAATCCTCCAGACAGAAACAACAGATAATTTACAATCAGTGTGAACATGTCAGTTGTGAATGTATCACTTGCTGTAAGATATCTTTGTTGTAACAATGTGGCTGCATTGTGTACAACAGGTAACACCTACCGCTAGTGAAGCTGACAAATGGGTAATAATATTTGCAGATCTGTAAGCTGCTGCCTGACCTGACAGCATTTATAGAACATGCACTATATGTGCCGGATGTACAGCAGCCTGGACACCAACATTTACAATGAAATATACAGAGGACACACTCCCTGTATTGGCATTTGTTCAGTGACTTACAAAGTGAAACTGCTCAGTCAGACAATAACAGGTTTCTTCTACGCTCAGATTTAAAAACAAAACTCCTTTTTTCCATTACACACAATGCAGGCTGAGAGGTACAAGGCAACAAAGTGTAGAGTTGTGGTCAGTTTCACCGACCAGCAACCAATCAGCAAGAAGCTTTGCAAGACAGACAATGAATTGAATGCTTGGTTGCTGTGGGGAACTTCAGGGACAGAGAAACAGGTAGGTACACGTGTCCTTGATAACATTATTGCCCTGCACAGTGCGTAGTTACACAGCCAAGATCCCTAACAGGGGGCTTGGCTGTGTAACTGACAATCTATTCAGAGGAATGCGCTGTAATCTGCAATACAGGGGTACCCATGAAACTGCCCTGGAAGCGGTTCTGGCCTCCAGATCTCGCCCGCATTGAGGACTGGATCATTCTGGATAACAGAACACTGCAAGGTCATACTGTGTTACTGAACACTGCTGTACAGGCCCCATAAAGAGGCATCATTTCTTCTGCAAATACTGTAGCTCTGCTAATTATAATGCATTGCTCACATATAACTGTCTGCAGTGTTGCCATAACAAGTGAAAGATTGCCACTTTTACAATTATAATTTGCTTCCATAAGAATAGGTTTGAAAAACAAATTAAAATCAGTAAAAATGACTCTAAAAGCTTTGCTAAGAAATGGGGTATTAAGAAAAATGAACTTTTCACTTAAAATCCCTTATTCCAAATCTACTTCATTCAGCAAACTAAAACAATGACAAATGTCTGATCACAAGAAATAAAGTAAAATACAAAAGTAAATTTAGCAGGTAACTTTACAAGTAACAATCATCACCACCATTTATTTATATAGCGCCACCAATTCCGCAGCGCTGTACAGAGAACTCACTCACATCAGTCCCTTCCCCATTGGGGCTTACAGTCTAAATTGCCCAACACACACACACACACACACACACACACACAGACACAGATACACACACACACACTAGGGGCAATTTGTTAGCAGCCAATTAACCTACCAGTATGGTTTTGAAGTGTGGGAGGAAACCGGAGCACCCGGAAGAAACCCACGCAAACACGGTGAGAACATACAAACGCCACACAGATAAGGCCATGGTTGGGAATGAACTCATGACCCCAGTGCTGTGAGGCAGAAGTGCTAACCACTGAGCCACCGTGCTACCCACATGACACAAAATACTCCCCCCGCTGCCCCCCCCCCAAGACTCAAATACACATTAGGGTGAAACAAGCTATCAGGCGGAACAAGATGTACATAAAATGTGTTTGTGAAGCGCACAAGCAGAGCGTGAGCTGTAAGTTACATCTCTACAGCTGTCAGAGCAGGTAGGTTCACCCTGGCAATTCCTAGTTGCTCAGTGGATGCTGCCGAGAGTCAGCACATGGAGGATATAACATATTTCAGGTGAGATGCTGCATTGACTGCAGATTGTTTTTACTGTTTACAAATCATGTATGAAAAAATAAAAGCCAAAATATTTCCATCATAAAAATTTTATTTTCCAAGTATCTTTAACTTTATGTCATGGCAACAACGGGTGCAGAACTAATCTGAGCACATATCCCCCGTGTAGCGCTAAGGTATATAACTAAATATCTCATACAGAACGTGCAGTTACCAATAACAAGTATAATCCTATTGGTACAAGCTGTACAGCAACAAGCAGCTAACTCTAATATGAGCTCCTTATATGTCAGCGGAGACCCATCAAGTCTGGATAATAACCAGAGACAGTGACAACAACCCAGTCAATTAGCCCATCGTCCGTGGCCGGTCTACTGAGATAACACAATGTATTGTGAGAACATGGAATCACTTCTGTCTTATTATATTATACAAAGTGTCAGGAAATACTCTCTATACTTCTTTCTCTTTAGGTTTTATCTCCAGATCATACACCAGACAATGGGATGTATTTATATACTTTATACATACCTCACATACTTCCATTTTTCAGACACGCGCTAAATGTTCAAGAGTAAATTTGCCCACTGTTTCCATAAGGTTTTAAGGAGAAGACACAGCCAAAAATAATTACTTACAGCAGTAAGAACTGAAACTCAGATGTATCGATAATCATCTATGAAGTAATATAATGCATCCTCTGTGAGGGACTAAAGTGACTTGGAGACAACCAAATATTAAATATCTTATTGTGAAGGACTGGTCGGAAAACAAGAACCATCCACTAATTGTTAGTGTTCCATCTCTAATATACATTACACTAATATACTACGTGGAACCCGGACATCACATCCATCCATATGTGCTTGTTGAACATCTCATTCCTATACCATGGGCATTAATATGGAGCTGGTCCCCCCTTTGCTGCTCCCACTCTTCTGGGAAGGTGTCCACTAGATTTTGGAACATCTATGCTGGATACGCATCCATTCATTCACAGGAGCATTAATGAGGTCAGGCACTGATGATGAGCGACAAGGCCTTGGCTTGTTCCTATTCATCCCAAAGGTGTATGATGGGGGTGAGGTCAGGGATCCGTGTGGCTCAGTCTCGTTCTTCCAAACCAAACTCTGGAACCCACTTCTTGTTGGACCTGGCTTTGTGCACAGGGGCAGTGTCATACTGATACAGGAAAGGGCCTTTCCCAAACTGTGGCCACATAGTTAGAAGCTACAGTGCTCAATGCATGCTGTAGCATTAAGATTTCCCTTCACTGGAACTAAAGAGCCCAGGCCAGACCCCAGCCCAGTACTCCTCCTCCATCAGACCTTACAGTACGTATTCAGGTAGAAAGCGTTCTCCTGGCATCCGCCAAACCCAGATTCATCCATCAGACTGCCAGTGAGCTAAACACCACTATAGATAGATATTATATAGATAGATAGCTCCAGAGTCCAGTGGCGGTGTGCTATACACCACTATAGATAGATATGATATAGATAGATCCAGAGCCCGGTGTGCTGTACACCACTATAGATAGATATGATATAGATAGATCCAGAGCCCAGTGGCGGTGTGCTGTACACCACTATAGATAGATATGATATAGATAGATCCAGAGCCCAGTGGTGGTGTGCTGTACACCACTATAGATAGATAGATATGATATAGATAGATCCAGAGCCCAGTGGCGGTGTGCTGTACACCACTATAGATAGATAGATATGATATAGATAGATCCAGAGCCCAGTGGCGGTGTGCTGTACACCACTATAGATAGATATGATATAGATAGATCCAGAGCCCTGTGGCGGTGTGCTTTACACCACTATAGATAGATAGATATGATATGATATAGATAGATATATAGATAGATAGATAGATATGATAGAGATAGATCCAGAGACCTGTGGCGGTGTGCATTACACCACTATAGATAGATAGATAGATATGATATAGATAGATAGATATATAGATAGATAGACAGACATGATAGATAGATAGATAGATAGATATGAGATAGATATGAGATAGATAGATAGATAGATAGATATATAGATAGATAGATAGATAGATAGATAGATAGATAGATAGATAGATAGATAGATAGATAGATATATAGATAGATAGATAGATATATAGATAGATAGATAGATAGATAGATAGATAGATAGATAGATAGATAGATAGATAGATAGATAGATAGACAGACATGATAGATAGATAGATAGATAGATAGATAGATAGATAGATAGATAGATAGATAGATAGATAGATAGATAGATAGATAGATAGACAGACATGATAGATAGATAGATAGATAGATAGATAGATAGATAGATAGATAGATAGATAGATAGATATGAGATAGATATGAGATAGATAGATAGATAGATAGATAGATAGATAGATAGATAGATAGATAGATAGACAGACATGATAGATAGATAGATAGATAGATAGATAGATAGATAGATAGATAGATAGATAGATAGATAGATAGATAGATAGATAGACAGACATGATAGATAGATAGATAGATAGATAGATAGATAGATAGATAGATAGATAGATAGATAGATATGATATAGATAGATATATAGATAGATAGATAGATAGAGAGATAGATAGATACAGTTCCTCAGCGATCGCCCTGTGCAGACTGGTTACAGCTGTTGGAAGGTGACGGATGTGTCTCCTATTCGCCCTTTGTCTGAACCGACATAAAGAAACCGCTGAACGTAGTAAAACCACAGTAGATTTTGGGAGATGGCAGAGTCAGCTGGTGTCACCTACAGTTCAGCAGATCATCAGTGTAATATCCGCACCCACACTGAGAAGAAGCTACAGAGGATGATTTCTGATACTCTCACTATGGACTATATATTATCACAGTTACTATATGCCCCAACCTCTATTATTCCCCCTTACCCGTTGTCTCTCTCTTACAGACGTGAGTGTATGTTTCTGCAGTAAGCGCAGGTCTGTGGCCATCTGTAGTGTTACACGTCTGCACAGTCTGATCTGTATGATTTTCGGAGTTGGGCGGATCGGGGGCGCTATGTGCCTGTGCCCTAACTGTTGTAGCATTAAGCCGATGGTAATTCTCCAGGATGTCCTCATATAACTCAGGGGCTCACACAGACTTGGACGGATGCGTCTGTGTTTTGTGTACGCATTTCCGCACTGCGCGTGAACACAGAAAGTCTTGCGCTTGCGCTGATTTGGTCACATCTTGCGCTTACGACTCCATGGGGTACATTTATCATTATTCACATAAAGTGAAAAGTAGTTTTCAATCCTTATCGCAATGATAAGGATTGAACTACTTCTCACATTTATGTACAGCCCTGCAGAGAAACAGCAGTTCCGAAAAACTGCTGTTTCAGTGATAAAAAAAACCATACTTACCCCCCTCTTCGGAAGCGCTGTCTCCGGGTCTTCTCTTCACTCTTCAATTGCGCATGTCCAGTTCCAAGAACTGATCCCCTCTCTGTCTCTGCAACGATAGAGAGAGAGCGCTGAGTGACAGGGAGGGATCATGTGATCCCTCCACACATGCGCTGTCCAGCTCTGCTCTCTGGAGCAGAGCTGACAGCATTAGATTTCCTCATGTACGCCAGCTTCAGCTGGTACATTAACATGACAAGTTCCCTTGTTAGATTGCGGCCAGGAGCAGTCACCATTCTGTTGAATGGTGACTGTTAGAAAAAACAAACTGCAGCGAAAATTAGTGGTTTTGAAGATTGAACAGTCGAACGGAGCTGTCATAAATATCAATTGCAGACTTCCTTTACCTAATTACACGGTAAGTGCATGATAGTGCAATACCGTCATTTGTTAAATGTGCCCCCATATGCGTAGAGCGGAGGAACGAAGGAGGGTGCTCAAGAGTCAACCAAGCACAGGGCGTGATCTCGACACAGGAGCGTATACGCCCGTCTGGGGGGGTATCTCACAGGTACAGAAGGGGCACTCAGGGCGACGTTCCCAGGTACACAGGTCTCCCTCCAGTTACATAATAGCTCATCTCAGTTTCTGTATTTTCATTATTTCCATATTGTACAATGCTGCAGATTATAAACAGTGATTGATAATAACACGGGAATAATAAAACTTCCCCGGTTACAGATTCTAATCACACTACCTAATCGTATTAAAATACAACCCAAGCTTCACTCTGATTTACAGACTATTATGTAACATAAAAAAGGCCCTTTGTTTGTGAATTCATCGGCCAGATGCACAATGTTTGTGCTCTTCTCAGAGAGCAATTAAACCCTGGGCGTGTTTGCATTTTTTTTAATATATCAAGCCCATCTGAGATCCATATTTCCTGGGTGCTGTCAAACTTTCGTTTACCCCTCTCATAATAATTATTCCTGCTGGCAAGGAGAACAGAGACACATAAATCCTTAATTTCTAGATCCAATTTTCTAATTGCTTTCTTGGCATGCAGCATAGCGGGTCGGGCTAACATGATGCATTTGCCGAACAGTATAGTAATGTACTTTTTAAAATTAGATGCACTTCTTAAAATGACTCAAATAAAGAGAAAATATGACCAGACGCAGCAGTTCTGCATTTAAAGCTCCGTCCAAGGGAAAGGGCACTGTGACGTGGAGTCACTGGAGAGAAGCTGAGGACTGGAAGATGGTTCTAGCTTTGTGGACTCTGGAAAAGTCATAAATGGATGACAAACGAATGACACCGAAAACACACAAAGAGGTGACAGCAGGAACTGAGCCAACACCCGCACTAAGCACAGAGTGACAAGGTCACCACGAGGGGGCTCGGTCCAGCGGTCTGAAACCGCCGCACTGTGGAATAGCTTCACGTAATCCGTTTATTTAATAAGCGTTCTGTCACCAGAGCAGGGACCCATTAAATGTTATGTAACGCTAGGAGACCCCTGACTGATCACCGTGTTTCCCCAGCACATTCATTTTCTTTTTTCTATTTCATCAAGGGCTAAATTACAGCTACAGATGCAAAGGTGTCTACGAGGAGACCTGGGGCCCCAGATTACAATGTTCTACTCTGGTCCTATACAATAAGGCTGTATGCTGGACTATTAGGCAGCTACTAAGAACAATGTATGGGGCAGCACGGTGGTTAAGTGGTCAGCACTTCTGCCTCACAGCACTGAGGTCATGAGTTCGGTTCCCAACCATGGTCTTATTTAGGAGGAGTTTGTATGTTCTCCCCGTGTTTGCGAGGGTTTCCTCCGGGTGCTCTGGTTTCCTCCCACACTCCAAAAACATACTGGTAGGTTAATTGGCTGCTATCAAAATTTACCCTAGTCTCTCTCTGTCTGTGTGTGTATATTAGGGAATTTAGACTGTAAGCTCCAATGGGGCAGGGACTGATGTGAATGAGTTCAATGTACAGCGCTGTGGAATCAGTGGCGCTATATAAATATATAATGATGATGATGATGTATACATGTATGTACATTACATGTATCATGACCACACTGGTGTGTTCTAGTACCAAGTATTACATCGTCCCGCGCTCTGCTCTGACAAACGCAAAACTTCCCCTCTTCCGAGTATGCGCAGGTTTGGCGCCTGCGTAGTAAAGGTCTGACTGGGGGTTCACTGCGCATATGTTGTAGCCGTGTATGCTCAGAGGAGGCTGAGGAAGGGTCTTACGGGAGTGGGTGCCTTTAAAGGAGGGTGAAGGGCCCGCCTCACCCCTAGGCCCCTGTAGAGATAAAATTGAACTAAACGTTTAAGCACTAACAACAAGAAATGTAGAGAAGTGGCATTTGATCGGCTCCTTTTTACTACCAGACACTTCTTGCTCAGCAACCAGAAAACACGTCGATGGTTCACAGATCATCCAAATGCCGGCACAGGAAGATGAGCGGAGGAATTTGTACACTGAACGGACAGACAGGAGCCGGCACTGTATAGAGACAGCAGACAGATTGCAGGCATGTAACAAATACTCATTATCTCCGGAGTCACAGAATAGTCAGAAATTCATAATCATTCACTTTAGATGCTGCTCAGTTCAAAGATTTTTATGTACAATCTACGACTCCTAATGAATTGCTCTCTTGCCAAAGTGAAAGCTCCCATCTTACTGCAGAACAATTCCCTAAAGGAAAGTGAATTAATGAGACAACACCATATTTCATAACTTTAATGGCATGTTCTATCGCTGTCTCTTCTAGCAAGACCGATCACTGTCTAGAATAGACAGCCATCCATCCTCTCTATTGATAATTCAGCTATTGATCCAACAATGGTTTCAGTTCCTCTACCAGTCCCTCAATAAATAAATTAAAAGTCGGTTAAGAAGACACCGGGCGCAGAGGAAGCTTTGCTGGCTGGCAGAGCGCTGTGATTTAACGCCGCTGGTTTAACAATGGTACAAGTTGTATCTACGTTAAGATGTTGCACATTCAGAAATATCGTTTTTTATACAGACAGGTTCTATTATTTGTCTGCATTATTCCCAAAGGTGTTGCAGAGAAAATATTCTTCATAGATTCCTGCCTTCCCATAGTTTATTATTTCTGCATATAACCCTCTCCCCCCTGAACAACAAGTCTTCATATCTAGTCTAATTATAGGATAAGGAGACTTTTATAAAGCTGCCACACCCCAAGTCCCTATTTCCTCACTGTAAATCCCTATCTGACTGTTTTAGGGGTCCATTTATGACCCTCCGCTAAGCAATGATAAAAAATGTATTAAGCTGGCAATTGCTTAAAGTTGATTAGGTGGGGAGGCTGCTCCGATAGGAGCCTGACCCAATGAATGACCTATAGATAAGTGATCGTGATCGCTTTACTTACAGCTTCAGATGGCGCTGCACAATGTACAATGGGGGCACACGGAGCCTGCAGGCGACGGATCTGATGATCCCTCTCCTGCGATGCTCTCCCCATAGGAAAGAACAGCTAACGCCATCTTCAGATGGCGCTGCACAATGTGCAACTGGGGTACACGGAACCTACAAGCGACGGATCTGATGATCCCTCTCCTGCGATGCTCTCCCCATAGGATAGAACAGCTAACTCCATCCTCAGATGGCGCTCGCTGCTGAGATCAAGCCCCAAATTTCAGAGCTTAGTAAATAGGGCACAATCGCAGTCCCCATAGGTGTCATATGCGATTGAAGAGGCTGGAACAACAGCAGATACCTCCGACGTCTGCAGCGATCCTCTAATAATAGATAACCTCGAAGGAGATTCCTAAATAGGCCCCCAAGTCTCTAGTTACACCTACCTACCAGTATGTCAGTACTGGCGCCATTGGTGAATGATAGATAGAGGTCTGTAACCAACACCAGAGGGGATTGTATTGGGGTAAAGCGCATGATATGGAGGATTACAGGAGCACTTCTGCATATTCTTAGGGTAGGACCTGCCCATAGCTCTGCAGAACACTCCTTCTACCTACCCTATATATCTATAGCTCTGAATGCTGTTCCTGCACATACATTCTTCCTGCACTGTACTTGTCATGTGTCCGTTACTGAGCTCGGACAACATCTATGGAAGAGCAGCCAGGATGCTTGACACACTGCTCATCTGGCATTAACATGGATGAAGGGACTGTAGTTTGGGTTACTGGGAAGGTTTCCAGCAAGTGTCACATGAGCAGGATGCAGGAATGAATGATGTCACCTCAGCAGTGGGATATCTGCAAGCTGCAGCTCCATTAACCGCGAGGTCACGGCGCAGAGACTGGAAGCCGTCCAGAATCAACACCTCCCATTATTGTCTCCATAGACTGAGCAGCAACACACCTGCCGTTCCTAACAGATGTCCTACAACGATCCCCGAGACCGGAGAGACTGGGAATAACCTAGTACAGATGCGTATACTGAAGTTATATATAGAGCAGTCGAATAATGGTCTTTCCTTTTCCTTTAGATTGCAAGCTCCTACAGGCAAGGACTGCACATTGCATGACTGCATGTTGGATGGAGATTACAGCACATGAAAGGTCACATCGATGCTAAGCTTGTGATGCAGAGACCCAACCAGCTGTGGAACTAGCGCCATTGTAAGGATTCATCGGTTATGTGACCCCGAGATGGGTGGGGCCCGCAGCAACAGCAGTGGTGCTTCCCTTGCAGCACCCATAAAGATGCCAGAGCAGGCACTGTGATGCGGGAACAGGGTTACCCTACGCATGCACACGAGAGTAGACTACACGGCTGCACCCACCCTCCATAGCTTGTTACATGGCCCGGCAATGTAGTGTTCTGCCCCTGGATGTATCCAAAACCCACAGAGGCCATGTGGCCAAGTTTGGGTGGGTTTGGAGCAGTCAGGATAGTATGTTGTGTGGTGTATAACTGACGAGCAGGGCTAGCTAGTGATCACATGTGAGATCTGTTATATGTTACTGAGAATTACATCCAGCATGAGAACAGGATAAGTGATACTGAGCAGTTGTCCACACACAGTACAAAGATACATAGTAGTGAGAATGTACCTAACACACCAAACAAATAAAGCACCACTGGGCACTTGTCTACATATATTTGGTACTGGACATGCATCCATTATACAGACCAAGCAAGCTGTGATTATACTTTATGCTATTTGTAACTACACTGTTGCTTTAAGAGACGAGCGCGACAAGTGGTTGTATAGACTGTGTGCGTTTCGCCAGCCTTTAATGTCCATCGCATGAGAAATCATCCGGAACTCATCGCTTTACATTCTGCAGACTTTCATAGCCCAAAATATTTATGATATTCTACATCCTATACCGTGTATTTCCCAGACCTGTAATCTGGCAGACTGTATCCATACATCCGGAGAGCTGCGGTGATAATATTACCTCCATTAATATCTCAGCAACCCTCATAGATTAAAAGACATTTGTTTCTCTCCCCTCGCAGGCGGCAGTTCAGTAAGAGGCCAGGGATGTTAGACCTCGTACAGTATCAGTTACACGATAGTTACCAGATGTTTCTCAGACTTTCAGCCATAGTAACCTTTACCTAAGTCCTCTTGGATGTCACAGCGTTATCTCAAACATGTCCGAACTTATTGTGTTCCTCCATTCCAGGGTCCCCTCATCACCCTTCCTCTCCCAACAAGTTGCCAACACTACCCACATTCAGTTCCTCTCCCAATCATGCTGCTTCCACCAGCGAGACATCTCCAGAGTATGACCCTTTCTCACCCTGGGTGCAACCAAAACTCTCTACTACTCTCGCCTCAATTATTGCAACCTCCATCTCTCTGGCCTCACCTGCCTCTCCCCTCTTCAATCTGACCTCAACGTCGCTGCTTGTCTTTTCCTCCTCTCTTTCCGCTCTTCTTCGGCCTCTCCTCGCTACACTGGCTCCTTATCCCCTACAGAATCCAGTCAGGGCCACCTTAACAACATTATGGGCCCCCGGGCAAAGCAGTGCACCGGGGCCCCTAGATATAGATATATAGATGTATACAGATACAGATATGGATATAGATATATAGAGATAGAGATAGATGTACTTGCTCAGTGACCCTTGTAGGTTTTTTTCTTTTGCAGGATTATTTATTCTTATTAATAGCCTATGGGGCCCCCGGGCAGCTGCCCATCGTGCCCAATGGAAAAGATGGCCCTGAATCCAGTTCTAACTCCTCTCCCACCCTCATTTCCCACCACACTCCCTTCCGTTTTGCCAACAACCGCTGCCTCACCTCCCCACTTATATCTTCACACTCGCCTCCAAGACTTCTCACGTGCTGCTCACCGGCTTTGGAACTCACACCCTCTCCTAATCAGATTAGCCACTAGTTTCCAAGGTTTAATACTCAACTTTTCATCAAAGATTACCAACTCTTCTCCCAACTCGTCCCCCACTGTCACCCCTTTATGTCTGCCCCCTCCCCTCTAGATTGTAAGCTCTCACAGACAGGGGCCTCTTGTACTTTCCTGCTTTCAGTGTTGTATCCTTCTGGGCACCCATGCCTTGCACCTACCACCTGTTCTCCTTGTGGCTGCCTTCAGCGTCTCCAGCCCAGTCTCCTCTGACCTCCCTCCTGGGCACAGATCTGCTTCATGCTGGAATGCTCCTTGTCCGACATTTTCCATCCTCTGTACTCACCCATCCCCACACTGTACAATGCAACTCGATTCACAGGCCGCTACCCTGCCCTACTTTGTATCTCTCAGATGCCTATAATGTGCATTTGGTGTGTTCTGTGTTATCTGATGTTTGCTCTCCCCCATTGTATAGCGCTGTCAACCCTTTATGGTGCTTTATAAATTAACAATATTAATAATACCTTGTACATAGATATGCAATAAGCAGTATTCTCCAATTGTTGATACCAACATTCTTCTTCTGCACCTTGTCCTATCGCCATGCCACATCATATCCTCATGCCCAATCCAACTGCGGGAACCTCATATCTCTGATTGTCTGAAGGCCTGCTGTGATGTCACACCATGCTACACTATATCCTCATATATCTTCTAACTGCAGGAATATGAGCTTCCTGATTGGCTGAGGGACTGCTATGATGTCACACAATGCTACACTATATCCTCATATATCTTCTAGCTGCAGGAATATGAGCTTCCTGATTGGCTGAGGGACTGCTGTGATGTCACACAATGCTACACTTTATCCTCATGCCTCCTCCATCTGCAGGTATCTTAGATCTCTGATTGACTGAGGGACTGCTCTGATATCACATGATGCTACACTGTATCTTCATATATCATATAGCCGTGGGCATCTGAGCTCTCTGATTGGTTGTGGAAGTGCTGTGATGTAACACCAGACATATCTGGATTTAAACTTTTTGGACTTGTAGTTTCACACTCCTGGAGACCCACATGTTGGTCAGACCTGCCCTAGGTCAATTTTGCTGTCCTGCCCCGCACTCCTACATCATCAGGTGTGTAGCCCCAATGTTAATCATGTCAGATAAACTCTGTGTATAAAATAAATAAATATATTTCTGTCACTCATTACAAAGAACACTGATTTTACAGGCTTTGCACATAAGAACATGTGATAAGATTTAAGCATGGGGCAGTTTACAATCCCTGTGTTTCTACTGCCTCTAGGCCTGACCCTGTACATCTGACGCCAGGAACCTGTAGCTATAAGAAGCTGGAGAACGGCGCCCTCTCTGGCTGGGGAGAATTCTCTGGGAAAACAGATGCAATAAAAAAAAAACTTGGGACAAACGTCTTCCAAATGAGAAAATTGTCACCATGTGCATCTTCCGATCAGACCTGCAAACCCACAAAAGGTCCACGTTTCGGGGTGCTCCTTATTATGAGCCAGGCAGGTAATTAGGCCGTGTGCTTGGCCACATATTTTTCGAATTGTTAGTTACCTTTAGTGTGTCCGGCTATGATGGTGTTACTCATTCAGCCAAATATACAAACGTTTAATTTCTTTAAAGTGTAAATGTTCTTAAATAGAACTAAGCTACAGTCAAATTCCCAACCACACAAATCTTTGTTAATGTTTCTCATGTTAAAAATAAACTTTTAAATTAAAGTTACAAGATTATTCTAGCAAACTTCAGCCATTTGTTAAAAAATTTAATCTTGCAATGAAATTAGGGAGAAAAGAAATTGAACGCCTGCCTGAATTCTAGATATTGTTATAATTTTTGGTGCATTACGACGAGATTTCATATCCCCAAACAAGAGGGTCCGACCGCCCGACCCACTCAAAAGTTTTATGTAGCTCCAACTCCCTCCATTGTTGCAGCCTCGGGGTCCCAGGTGAATTCTTTAATTTGATTCAGGTAACATCATTCTCCGAATTGCTGAGCAATACAAAGATGTTAATTGGCTTTTCCTTATTAGTACCAGCGGCTGAGCGAAGATGCTAATCAGTCCACATGTTTCCGCTGGGAAGATGAGATTTCCTCAAGAAAAATTACAGATCAAAGTTAAAAACAACTAGGTCACTATTTAACCGTGTGGTGTCCAGGGAGAGACCTGTCCTTCCAGCCAGGAAATAGTCCCGGAAGAGCAGTGCAGAGATACTGTGGAGTCGTCACTGTAACTAGTGTGGACTTCCAGGAAGATAGGACGATTAGAGCAACTGGGCTCCAGACCAGAGCCGGGAATCATGGTTATAGAGCAGAGGTGTAATAAGTCACCGATCTACAAAGCCGGGGAGAGACAGGAGCTGTAGATGCGGCAAAACATTAACCACTCATATAATAAAGATATGTTACCAAAGGGAGGAATGTCTGGTAGCGCTTTATTACAGTACACCTCATCCACACTTTCTAGATCGATGGCCACATACATTAAGATCTGGTCATTGGCCATATGAACAATTCTGGGCTCACATTGGAAACTGTCCATCGGGCTGGATCCCGCGGCACTCCGCTATTACAGCTCCTGACGAGTGCATGCACGGAACAATCACAGACGCTGCCCAGGTGCATGTTCTGGTAGGAATAAAATGTGACTGTTGTCATTGGCGGTCAGAAGAGGCAAAATCAAATGTGCTGATATTGGGCCAATTTATGGACCTAATTATGAAGCCCTAAACAATGTGGAAACTGCCGGGATAGCCTCCGATTGGATGCGCTGTCCTGACATGACTTTTATAGTAAATTGTGCTGAAAAGTCATCTGTCATTGTTGTGATGACAGATGATACTTAAAGGGGCAAAACATGTGATAATTCTTAAACCGGCCCCTGGGTCTAAATTTCTAAATCTGTCTGACGAACTTGTCACATTGTTAATTACAGGAGCAACCCGATATCTGAATAACGGGCAAATCATCAGCAAACCTGCGCAACACAGTGACCAGTAGACCGGTACCCGGACCATATGGTTGGGATACATAGTAATGTATTTACTTCGTCAACTTTGTTTTATAACCTACAAAAATGTTACAATTAATAACTAATATTAAAGTTTCTAGCTCCTCCCACTTACTGATTTCTGTGGGGTCCGGAGCCCCTAAACCACTCATGTCATTAAAACCCACTTTGGCCGCTGTACGGGGGACGGGACAGATAAGCTGGGGGTCCTGTACTACAAGTTCCTCACTCCCAGTTTATTTAGATCAGGGCACACTCTGATGACACCGGATCTCCTAGTATTAGAACTAAATGGAGTTTTTAATATATATTTTCCAACCTCAGCTTAATTCCCCCAGGGAGCGTTTAGATCTTCTTAAATATAAATTCTGACCTGATATAAAGAATTACACTTTAAAAACAACTGCTCTTTGCAACTTCCTGATACTGCTGGTAAATATTAACATAAAATAAAAGAAACATTGTTTGATATTGTAAAGCACGTCATTCTGATCCCTGACTGGCTATAGGATGATTACACAGACTTGCCCCTTCCTCAGCATCCAATCCGCAGCCACCTCTCTGACCCGGTTTATAAATCATGATTCAATGTATCAGATTTTGTATCTTTATATTGTAGCCTTTGCCTGTGTGTAATACCCAGTCTTGTTTTATTACCATGTTTGTTCTCAATTGCAAAGCACTGTAGAGTTTGCTGGCGCTATATAAAGAGACGTTAATAAATAAAATAAATGTGCTTGGATGGAAAATGAATCTGTGTAACAGAATCTCTTTCAATCTATCAATAGTTTTGCTTAAATATAATATAACATTCCATCAACAGCGCTGACAGGCGTGACAAATTACATGTGATTGGATATGTTAAACCTGCGCTTGGCGTGTTCGGAGCGAGGCGAGGACCGTAGCGCAAACAAAGACAATGTTTGCGAAGAAAAAACACCCTCTAATTAACTGAGGAAATTAAAAAGTGAGTATTACAAAGCGGCTCTAATAACAAGTCACAGCTAAGTGCACTCACACACGTGGTAATCAAGAGCACAGAGTCATTAGGAGAAATATTAATGACTTCGAGGCCTCTCAGAGCTAGAAATCCTCTAATGACACCGTAAGAAAAGTTCCTTCTGATCTGGGAGATGATTAGTCGGTGGCTCCTCTGTGGGTACCTTCTGGTGAAGGGTCACTGCACTGTTACACTATGACGAAAAAAAAGGAAAAGCACATAGGGGCTGATAAATTAACAAGCGGGTTAACGATGAATTTGCTTATTGACCTTTATTGCAGAGATAAAAAAATACTGTTATTTATCAACAAAATCTTGACACTCCGCCAGTTTGCACATACGCTGTCTAACTGAGAGGCCCGAGTAAGCGCTAAGCCGCACCAGCGATAAGTGTCGGTGTATGATATCACTACTATCTCCTCTTCCTGTGATTCCTGAATGCTTGTGGACCAGTAACACTTGTTGGCGTGTGACTGTCAGACATAGATATCGAATCTTTATCCCATAGGGAGCTGGTAACTAGCATTAGTGCCCTATGATTTTAGTACAGTCCTGGTTTAAAGACTAATACAGGATAGGGAGGCAGAGAAATCCATTGATGTTTATGCCGATATCATCGATATATCAGAGGTCGATTGATCTATGTTACTCTTTTTTCGGTTACTTTTGATGGGTTCCGTTTGGGGCACAGTTTCATAAAACAATCACATGTACGAGCCTTTAAGCTAGGACTACATTAGTGATTATTTAGAATGTATTTTACTAGGATGAAATATATTGAAACTCACTCGTCATTTTATTATCATGCATAATTATCACACAATCACAGGGCACAAATGCTAACTACCAGCTCCCCTATGTGAGACTGTGAGGATGTGATGCTGACATTTGATATCGCTGTTGTTTTGTTTAGAAGACAATACAATTTTTAACACTAACATCTAAGATAAAGATTTATAAAAATATTATGGAAACAAAAAAAGATAAAGAGCAAATGTGCCATGTCCAATTACAGATACCATCTGCTTAATATACCTTTCCCTCCCCCATATGATAATATAACTCGCCCCCCTCCGCAGTCACTGCAGAGAAAGTGTGCAGGCTGGATTGCAATCGGCTGCCCAACTTCAGATAACGGGAGGTGGGGGGTGCTCCCAGGTGGTACCCCTTATTTGGTATGTGGGGGAGCAGGGATCAGCCCCTTAAAACAATAAACCAATATTCAGAGGTATAAATTGATAAGTTGCTATTGGTTCAGAACTCTTTGCTGGACACGATTGGTGCTTTTGGAATAAGGTTTTGAGGTTGGGGGTGTAACAATAAAATCTGCATCTCAACGAACCCCCTCTGTTTCCTGAAGCCGCTCTTATTACTCACCGTCTGGTTCCCCTCGATGGCTCAATGGATATAGTATAACTCTAAGGAGCTCTGTTCAAGAGAAACTAATCCCTCCATTGCTGTGCGATGTGGCGTGATCCAGCTCCAACATAAGGTAAGGGGAGGGTCTCCTTATATTAAGGGACGCCCTACAGTGGGCAGCCCCTTTAAAGTCAGAGCGCCTCAACCTAAGACAGAAAGGGGGTCACTAACATTGTTAATTAATATCCCCCTTCCCTCCATGAGATGGAGGGATCTATGAAGAAACAGTTTCAGATATCAACAAATTATATGGAAAAATGTATCCTAAAATAGACCAGGTCCTCAAACAGCATCACTTAGGTGCTTGTCTCTACTGGGGGTCACTGGAGGCCCTATGGGGGTTTATGAAACTAAAGAAATTATGCCCCCCCCCCTCCTGCTTCCAATTATCCTATTTTTTGTGGGACAGTCCGGAGTTCTGTGATAAGAAGGGGCGTGGCTTCTGGCTGGATAATGGGCTGGGCCGAAAGCGCACTGATTTTCCAATGTTTCTCTGGACCTATGTGATGGAGGTAGAACATATGTCTTATCCACCTGTAACAGTTTATTTTTGGAAGGAGGACACTGTCTGACAGATACCATCCCAGTATGAGAGCATATTATACAGCAATAACTCACACAGCAGCTCTGGTTTTTCCATGAGCTCTATATGTGATGATAAAATCATCAATAAACATAGTATCATCTAATTACTCATTTAAGTATATAATCCACATTCTGAGAGTTGCATTTTTAAACACCAGAAATGTGTAACATGATAAAGAGTATAGTATATATTCTATGTATTTCATATTACAGCATGGCACCCAGTAAGAGGACTTCTGATCAGTCACTGTAATCTGACAGTATCAGATGACATCACGGTGACTGTACAATGCATCTCTCCATCGCTCGCTGTGTCAGTACATTCTGCCAATTCTTACCTCCAGTTCCCTAAACATACATCACTTCCCTAGAAATAAATAGCACGGTCATATCTCTGAGGAGAGCGGTCATTATCATCATCATCTATTTATATAGCGCCACTAATTCCGCAGCGCTGTACAGAGAACTCACTCTCATCAGCCCCATTGGAGCTTACAGTGAATGACGTTTAATTAGAGAATGGTGAGTTATAGGAAGCATTAATCAATGTGTTTTTATAGAGTAATGTGTCATCTGTCTGTAGGATTCTGGGAAGTTGTTAAAGATCCCCAGTGTGAAAACCACAGAGAGTAATTATACTTGAAAACATAATTACAAACAAGGATCACACAGGTATAACTAGGTGCAATCAATTGTTAAACAAGCTTAGCTCATAGAGGCAGCAGGTTCAGTATAAATGCACAAGTCCTAGGCACAAAAGGTGAACAGCAGCACATGCTAGCCGGACGACCAGGTTTAGCAGATGAAGCAGGATACTATGTATGACAGGTTAACTGCAGGTACAAGATCAGACAGGAGGAAGGTCAGGCAAGCCAAGGTCAGAAGCCGCAAGATCCACAAACAATATCAGGGAGTAGACAGGAGCAAGGTCAAACAAAGCCGTGGTCTGGGTTGCAAAGGTGCAAAACGGTGGAACAAACAGCAATCAGATAATCAGGACCAGATCACAGGGGTTACTCAGAAAGACCATCAGCAGAGACAAAACAACTAGCACCAGTCTATTGGAAAAGGCAGTCTTAAAAAGGCCAGACACAGGTGATCACGATCAAGATCACGTGAGGGCTTAACCCCTTGCATACAAGGAAAACCTGTCCAGGTGTAACAGCAGCACCTCTGGTAGCACAGAGGTACTGCAGGCCAAATTCAGAATATGAAAAGAGCCCTAACAAAAGTAACATCAGTGTCCTGTGTATTTGATGTGGATCCTCTATACCACTGAGGGCAACAAGTACCAAAGGCCAGCAGCAGCCTGACAAGACCACACCTACAGCCCCCAGCTCCTTCCCACTTTATAATCCTGCTCTGACTGCTGTTAAGTCAGAGGTGCAGCTGCAGGTCTCCTATAACACAGCGTGATCGAAGCCTCATATGACTGCACAGCATAGGACATGGCACTGCCAGTGAGGGGACATGTGGGGGGTCTGAGTGGCACTCAGGAAGTCTGTTGGGGACTGTACAGCACATGTGGGATCTGAGGGCATATGGGGGCGTTTGATGAAGTGATGTTTATTTCTGTGTTCAAATGTATAAGTTTAATCTATTGCAGATATTAACCCCTTCGTCGCAGAGGCTTTTCTCACCATCGTGTGACACAAGTGTGTGGAGACTACCCGCCCCCTTATGTCTGTCATACAAATGACAGACATAAGGGCGGGTACATGGACATAAAAGTCAAGCGCTCATCCCTGATGATATAAAGAGATGGCTGAAATACACAGATGGAAGATAGAAGGGTAAAGTGATGTATGTAGTAAAACTGGAGGAAGTTATCTGAAGACGGATGAGCTGTTTCTCCTACAGAATAACAAACGTATCAGCTGCCTCTTGTTAGATACATGAGGATTGTATCCGACATTTATCGATCATACATGGCTCACACTAGGAAGTGTTTACATGTGTTCCGTCTCCTGTTTCTAGTGCTGGAGGGTTGGGACTTTCTCATTTTCATACTTGGTTCATTTACTTCCCTCCTAATTGTGGGTTTTAAGCTGGTGTCACCTCGACAAACGACACCCTATGGATGGAACGATGAACCATTTAATAATATTATCACCGCAAAGGCTGCTCGCTCCAAATTAATTTAGATAATCAGGTAGAGAACATAAATCAGAGGCCTTTACTCGATCGCAGCAATTCCAGATCCTTTGTCTCCGAGTCTGGCCATAGTAGGGGTGGGGGCGACGGTACGTTCTGCCCTGGGAGGGGGCTCAGATAACATGCAGCATTGCCTGGTGATGGCCTTTTAGGGAACCACAAAGTAAAACTAAACAATGAATTATTCCTCAGACACGTCTCATAAAATTCGAAGTCACAAACACCATAAATGTCATAGGGGGCTGTAAATATCCACATTGCTGCCATTAAACACGACTTCTACTGAGTGATACACGGAGGAGAAAGGGAAAGAACAGGAACAGAATGAAGTACAAGAAAACACGTATACTCCAAGTCACCTGCGCTGGGAGGCGGCGCTCTGAGACCACTACCACTGAGGCCAAATCCTGAACACGCTCTCAGTACCGAGCCACAAAACATACTATACACAGACAGATACATCCATAGCACAATGACATGTTAAACCTTTCTGTACTTCTATAGTAATCAGAACTGAGATGTGAGGAGGAGATCATCCAGGGGAAGCTTTAGAAATAATAATAATAAGACATAAAAGTTGACTTTGATAATTGAAACTGTCTGTACTTCTTATACGCGTCTTGTGATTCCCTTTAAACTGCTGTGGGAGGAAGGAGTACACAGGAAATTTGCTTAGTTCACATACTTAGTTTGGAAATAGTAAAGAAATAACTATAGAGGAAGCAATACATATTCAATATATGTTATAAAAAACTAACGTTACCATTATAGCCGGATAAAATTTGAACTACAGTGTACAGTTATTAACACACATATTAATATTGGTAAAAGTGCTCTGTAAGACCATGTCCCTCCCTCTCTGTGTCACAAAAGCTTTAGACATTGTTTAAATTGGCTGTTATCATGATCAGAAGTTCCTGTGACACTGAGATCATGTGATCATCCAGAGCCAATGTGCTGAGAGCTGGCAGCTTAGTGATGTCACAGGTGTTTCCCAGGAAGACACTGAGCACGCTCCTGCCACTACATGGGCGGGGCATTATCATTAATACTCATGAATATTGATCGCTGCCCAGACATAGGCTGACGTCATATAGACAAGTAACAGGTGACTATAGAACATGTGCTCACTGTACGGGAGATTCCTGAATGCCGAGAAGGCCTTCCAGACTCCCGGGAGAGCAGGCCATTCTCCCGCATCCTGCCCTCTTCCGTGTGAAGTGGGCGAGACGGGAGCATTCATGACTTGTCTCGTCATGAAACACATCACATTGCCCTCGCCCGAAACAACACGTTTCATTATGAGCTGTCCGCACAGTTGTTCGTTTAACGTACAGTTGTGTGCAGACAGTGGTCCACCTGATAATACTACTTACAGAAATACTATCCTCTTAGTTACCAACATTGTAAAAAGGTTTCCAGGGAGACTTTGCTGCTGAGCCAGTTCCTCTGCGCAGATTACGCAAGATACAGTCTCAATGGACCGCGGTTGGCGCACTATAATCTATGTCACGTCATAGCGCATTTTATCATTTTAAATATCCTCTTCAATAAACGTTCATTTCTAAAGCCCAAAGGATAAGAACAGATGGTGAGAATCACATCTAAAATGCAGAAAAACAGGGATTTACAGTCTGTGGATATTAGGGACTGTTAGTGGTTACAGTATGCGGGTGCTAATTAGCCCAGTATGCAGTAGAGGTGCCATTGTCTGCCTTCTCTTCCTCCTGACATAACCTCCTGTCAGTCTTACTCAGAGTAACATCGTCTCTAAGTACAATAATCTTGGCATCAATGTTCCTGTCAATATTATCCTTTTCTGACGCACCCAACATTGTAATTAGAATGGTCAATTAACATAAATCTATGTTAAGTGGGTGTCGTTATGCAGAATAGTGGGTGTGTCTTTATGCATCTTTTCCAGGGATGCATACATCTAGGGACAGGGTTATATAGCATGATGGTGGCACACAGAGCTCACTCACCCACTAGACCTATAGTATGGTATATAGTGGCAGCATATTGTACAACGGCAGCGTATAGCAGCCTGTGGCTCTCCAAGTGCCAGCCTGCTCTGTACAAAGTGCCCATCCTGTATTCCTAATGCCTTTGTAGAATACCCAGTTTTCCAGAATGCACAAGATTGAATATCCAAATATCTGAGCTGTCTCTGGCATCGCTGGGACTTCTAGTCCCACAGCAGATGTGGTACACTGTGACAGCATGGCATATCACGCATGTGTCCCGTGATGATCAGACCAAGCAGATACATTAGATACATTCTTGCTTCATTATATCAGCCAAGTTATACAAAGACCACACAATAAAGATCCGGGTACAGAAATCACAGGGGATTTTATATCTCTATAAAGGACAGAGGCAGATTTATAGATTTACATAGCTATTTATCTCAGACTAGTTGAACATCTATTCTTTCTGCACAATATTGCTCCAGGATTAGGAGCTAACAATCCCTCACTTACTGTCAGCTATCTCAGAGCCCCAATCCCACTGAACCCTTTTAGTGGTAATTGTTACTGGAGGAAGGAGTCTCTTGTGTCATTATCCCTAGTTTCAGGCATCGCACTATAATTTCAGCTGTGTGTTCTTGCTCTGAAATGCGCCATGAGATGGAATAATTTGGACCTTAGATTTTCCTTGACAATAGATTAATATTTGCTGGTAGTTAGACTGTCAAAGTCTCTCTCTCTCTCTGACACGTTGGAATGAATTGTATGCGCTTCTTACCGGGATGAAAACAACATTTTTTGACTCAACAACAACAAAGGGAAAAATTATACAGAGAAGAAAAAAAGTGTATCAATTAACCACCGTGGGCTCGTTTACTGCTCTCAGAGCGAGCAGCTCTTAATTAGGAGAAGAGTCAAGTGTGAAAGCACATATGGATTACCATGTGCCGTGTGATTCACTACTGCCAGGGAAAGCATGTCCAAGTTACACATTACACATATATGTAACGTGTGACATGGACAAGGCACTAAATCATCTTTATTCTGATCCATCGCTCCCTCTCAAGCTGGATTAATCGTCCGTTAGTTTATTTGTATCCCAATTAACTGAGTGTTCAATATGACATATCCATTTAGGGGTGAATCACGTGGTTATCCTGAATTCTGATCAATGTTTAGGGTTTATTTTCCTGTTCACGTTTAAGAACTATATTTCTGTTACTGTTTGTTCTTCTTATCGATCACTGTCATTAAAGTGATACATTAGGGGCATTTAATAACGTGGTATTAGTGGTGCTGTCTAACCTTTATTATTCCTGGATGGGAGCTGTCTGCATACATGTTACTGACATGTATGTAAGGCATACATGTTACTGACATGTGACACAGCCTTCCTGTGTCTCTATGGCCCATTCTGCTCATTATAGTAACTCTCCCAAATTACTGTAGGGAGGCTGACTGACATCGGGTGACTATGGGGAGTGTGGAGACTTTGGGCTTGATTCACGTAGGAACGAAACTTGACGTAAGTTTCGTGTTTAAAAAATGCACCGAACTTGAGTGAAGTTCTGGCTGTATTCAAATCTAAGTGGATCTCAAGGTTCGTTTCAGTGTGAATCCGGATGTAAGCACGCGCTACCTAAACATTACATGCCGTACTTAGACATACAGAGCAGACTGCAGGATACGCACACTGCCCTTTATAGAGCATAAGAGCAAAATGCTGTTACATCTCAAAATTATCTACCTACACACACTTTTTATAGCCCATACACCACACTAATCTCCACCTATCCAGCCCTGTACTCCCCACAGGTGTACTGAATATTTAATCTCCCTAAGAGTCAGCCCCAACAACCCAATATATACAGACACATTCTTCCATCACATCCCTACACCGTATCCCTAAAAGGGAACCTAACCAAATTTATACTTAAAGTGATTTAAAGCTTGCACCGCCACCTCACCCTCTAGCCGTACATTTCAGTATTATAGAATAAGCAAGCATATATAACCATTAGCAGTTTCACTGCAAAGCTTAAAAACCAATAAGCTTCGAACAGGGCAATTTAATCCCCCTGCCCGCCTCATCCCCAAGAGTTTACTACTCTGAGAACCCCTAGAATCACCCCAGTATACACGGCACTAGAGCTATAAACAAGGCAAAAGAGCTATAGACCAATACTGCAAAAGGAGCTATAAATATTTCCCACTCCAGAAGAGCCACCGGACGGCCGCTATCGTGTATACTGTCTCGCCTGTTCTCTCTCTCTCTCCCCCCCCTCCCACTCCCCCTCTTATCTCCCCACAGGTCGCGCCACGGAAGAAACAAGGATACAGAGCAGACTGCAGGATACGCATGTGTGTAAGTACGCTCTGCCTTAACATTACATGCCGTACATAGACATACAGAGCAGACTGCAGGATACGCATGTGTGTAAGCACGCTCTGCCTAAACATTACATGCCGTACGTAGACATACAGAGCAGACTGCAGGATACGCATGTGTGTAAGTACGCTCTGCCTAAACATTACATGCCGTACATAGACATACAGAGCAGACTGCAGGATACGCATGTGTGTAAGTACGCTCTGCCTAAACATTACATGCCGTACATAGACATACAGAGCAGACTGCAGGATACGCATGTGTGTAAGTACGCTCTGCCTAAACATTACATGCCGTACATAGACATACAGAACAGACTGCAGGATACGTACATGTGTGTAAGTACGCTCTGCCTAAACATTACATGCCGTACATAGACATACAGAACAGACTGCAGGATACGCATGTGTGTAAGTACGCTCTACCTAAACATTACATGCCGTACGTAGACATACAGAGCAGACTGCAGGATACGCATGTGTGTAAGTACGCTCTGCCTAAACATTACATGCCGTACATAGACATACAGAGCAGACTGCAGGATACACATGTGTGTAAGTACGCTCTGCCTAAACATTACATGCCGTACATAGACATACAGAGCAGACTGCAGGACACGTACATGTATAAGTACAAGAAAAAGTCATATAAAATGCATAAAACTTTTATTTGACCATAAAATAAAATAACAACTGTAATCAATATAATCATTTATATAAATATTAATTTTCAAATATTATATACTTTTTTTATATTAATTCCTTGTGGGGAGCCAGGATATGTTTTTTTCTGACCCGCGAATCATTAGCACAGGTGTCCCACTGAAGTTTACATGTTGTTTGACAGAACATACAAATACGTTACCATAATACAGTAATGAAATCCTGCAGAGGCATAACCATTTTTTTTTTATATATACGCATTTTTCTACTGCGCAACTGCACCAAGATATGTCTGCATCTAGATCTCTGTGTCTATTGGGCCTGCAGCAGAATGGGTGTGGCCAAGCGTAAGTGAGTATACACGTAAGTGTAGTGCGCCACCTGAGCGATGAAACCGTGTGAGACTCGGACACAACCCTAGATACGCTTGGTATAATTGTATCTATACACGTACCGGAGGTCTGGCCACTTCTGATTGGTTGCTTGGACACTTACCTCCAGCTGATTCATACATTAGCGCCGTGGCTATATTACGTCAAGTCGTGGCTGTCGATTTAGACTTCTTATTTGACATTTCCTTGCGGACTACTGCTGGAAACAAGATTCCCATCGAAATCCCATTTGTATTTTCAGTACATTTTATATGAAAAATCGCTCTCAAATTTTATTCATAACGCTGTCAAGACCTTATTCTTTCTTCTGTCTAGGTAATGACACCTCAATACATTATATTGTGTAAAAATAGGACAATGCGACTTTCACATTTATCACTAACACTGTCATTGCACATGTCTACGCTATTGCGTGGCGTACGTATACGTATTTGTACGCTGAGCTGGGTGTTTCCTGAGAAACGTGCACTTTCTGCAACAGAATTTTTACATATGTTGGCGGCACAAAATGCGTCAAACTGAAAATGAGGTCCAGAATGTGGACGAAAAATAACACTAGGAACTAGGGGCCTGATACATTAAGGATCTTAAATGAAGAGGATCCTTATTTCAGTCTCCTGGACAAAACCATGTTACAATGGAAGGGGTGCAAATGAGTATTTGTGTGCTACATGAAAAAACAGTCAGTATTTGACTTATGTGCAAAACAGAAATCTAGTTTGCACCCCTTGCATTGTAACATGGTTTTGTCCAGGAGACTGAAATAAGGATCCTCTTCATTTAAGATCCTTAATGAATCAGGCCCCAGGATAGTAAATTATCAGAATACTATTTATGTCTGTTAGGCTGCTGGCCCTGATCACCAACCCACAGAACTAGATGATGGAGATCTTCGCCTATAGCAGCCGCCTTTCCCTTAGAGCTTGACGTGCTCACCGGTACTTGGATGCCCCCAGGACTTAGCTCCAGGTGTAGTGGGGGTTGGTAATGCAGGACCACAGCGGCGGGCCAGGAGACTGGTAGAAAGCAGCGGGTAGTCAAATGATAGCCAAGGTCAAGGGTCACAGGCAAGCAGGGTAATCAATAAACACGTCAGAGGTCGGGGTCACAGGCACGGTAGCAAGGTCCAAAGTACAGGCAAGAAGTGTCAGGGTCACGAGCTAAACAGACAGGGTCTAAAAATCCAAGCAGGGGTCATACACGGGAGGTCAAACAGAGTATCCACAGGACAGGGAGTAGCAAATAAGAGCAGGTCAGCAAGACAGAACAGCAAAGCTATAACCGGCAGTGAGGCTTCAAACCTCACTTTCTTAGATACCACTGGCCACCAATCAGAGCCTAGCTCTGAAATCACCCACAGCCCCTTGCATATTTAATTGAACACTGAATTAATTAGCCCACAGGCTAGTAACACTCTGCGCGCTCGCCTGGCCTCCCTATCTTGCGAGGACGCGGCGCAGGGGAAACCTCAGCGTCCGACCGTTGTCTTAGATGGAAATGACGTCCCGGTCGTCAAGGTGACGGCTGGGACACCAGAGGGCACAGGAAGCGAGCCACGGCGACTGTGAGTACCGCCGCGGCTCATAACAATGTCATAGTTCTTTATCATGGCTCTAATAATAAGTCTGCAAAGGTTCCATGAAGACGCTTCATATATTTTACAATAATATTGATATGTATCAGTAGTATAATATCTGTATTAAAGTGTAATAACAATGCTGAGACATTACACAATAACAAACTGATATTTCTCGCAAACCACACTACTAACATCTTGGTTACAATACTTCATCTTAGTGCAATGTGATAGATGATTTACATTACTGAATAAAGTAACGTTACATACGTCCTGTCACACCGTGTTATTATGTAACCATGTCCTATGTAACAGAGGTAACAGGATGATAACATGTGATTACAGTGACCCGGACACACTACCAGTGCGCTGTTACTTACTCTCACTTTTATTTGAATAGATGATTAGATGAACTAGGTGGTAATTACAGATTATATACCAGGCTGCAAATGTTGAAAAGGTTTATACTAACTAGACAAATGAATTAAAATAAGAAATTCACTGAGGAGATTTGGGATAAGGGTAATGAGATCCAGGTATGTCTAAGCTGGGGGTGGATGTACAGGGAGGGGGGTTGTTGGGATAGGGTCGGGAGCGGGAGGTTTGTTAGAGTTCAATGCAGTGTCAGGTGTGATATTTTATTTTCTCTATGCAAATACTTTCAGATGTTGAGATTGACTCTGGGTGTCTGCCTGGGCTGGAGGGGACATGTCTTATATGTATTCCCTGGTGTGATGGCGATTGGGAAGATGAATTGGGGGTCTATTAAAATCCTGACTTGGAATGTTTGTGGCCTAAATGATAAAATTAGACGGTCTTTGATCATATCCCAATTAAAAAAATATATGAGGCGGATGTTATATGTCTAACTGAAACTCATCTAGTGGGAGGTAAAGTGTTGGCCCTATGTATATTTGGTTTGGGCTTGAACAAAAACATCCGTAGGCTTATTAGACTGTTCACTAATACGTTTCTCATGTTGATAAAAGTGGTCATAGCTAGGGAGTGGATGGCACCGGAAGGCACGACTATGAGTAGCTGGATTTACCTTGTTAACCATACAGTCGGCCATGAAAGTTTCATGTACACCAGCAGGAACCTAGTGGATAAATATGAAAGAATATGATACAGGTGGAGAATGTCCCCATGTGTTACTGAAGGATTGAGGGAGGTGGAGCTCTCTTAATACAATGCTCGGGGCAGACATTCAGCCGCCTACTCTGTTATTAAGGTCAACGATTGTAGTTTGTATTGGTACTACTGTGTTATTATCTTATTGTATCTTGAAATTTTGGATGATGTGTATTCCCTGATTTGAAAATCTGAATACTGATGCATTTTGAATCTACTGTGCATGAATATTTGACACTGCTTGTATCACTGTGTGGGCTGTAGCTATTGTTTTAGCCTAATGTTTTGGGCTTTTTTTGTGTTAAAAATAAAAAAATAAAAAAATGCAATAAAATTTTTCCTGATTTAAAAAAAAAATAATAAGAAATTCACAGAGCTCTGTATTAATTAGGACTTTCAGTGCTAACTTTATCATAGATTTCAGAAGAAGGGCTATAAGTTGTGGATGTGATTACTGAAAGCTGTGAGACTGAGAGAGAGAAGTCTACTGTAAGCCTGTCTGATGGACTGTGAGCACTGAGGTGTGGACTGTTGTCATATTATACAGTACATGGAGGGAGTCGGGGGGGGGGGGGGAAGGATCTGGACTGTTGTCATATTATACAGTACATGGAGGGAGTCGGGGGGGGGGGGAGAAGGATCTGGACTGTTGTCATATTATACAGTACATGGAGGGAGTCGGGGGGGGGGGGGAGAAGGATCTGGACTGTTGTCATATTATACAGTACATAAAAGTAGTCGGAGGGGAGAAGGGTCTGGACTGTGTTCAGAACTATAATATGAATTCTTCATGTTTACATTAGCTATAACGATATAATACTTTGTTACTTTAATTTTTCTAAATATAGTATGATTTTTAGCAGAACCCATATAAATAGCTAATTATCAAAGTTAAACATTACGTTTTTTGACAGTGTATCTCAGCTGCCTTTAGTCAGCTTCGGTTTATCAAATAGAGTCACCCTCAGTAATTCAATGCCGCTGACACCCACAGGTTGCAATGCAATTGTTACTTGAACACGCCATTCCCTGGCTCTCATTGTGAAAGGTATAGAACCTGTGGTAATGTATATAATCCATCTCTGTGCTAGGAAGTGACTGGATGATTGCTAGCTGCCAAACTCCTTCTTCAACCCCTGTAGATATTACATTTCTATGCGTAATGAAACTGCTATTGTAAAGCACACATCACACAAACATACACACATACAGTACACACAAGTCTGGTCATTTTCCTATCTGCACCGCTATACCGGAATAATATGTGTCATTGGTAAAGAATGACGAAAGCCAAGATGTACTAAGATTCCCTGAATATCCTCTATACACCTCCACATTCCGTTACTTCACCCCCACAATTATCGTATTGTTCCCTGATTACCAAAATGAAAATCATTATTTCTTTAAATAGGTGGAAAAATGAAAGAAAATCTACCCTAACAGTACATGTTTGTTCAATTAGACAGAACCTAACTTGTCAATTTAGCACAATATTTTCGCTCTATTTTTTGTATTATAGTTAGTATTGTGGAGCCTGATTCATTAAGGATCTTAAATGAAGAGGTATCTTATTTCAGTCTCCTGGACAAAACCATGTTACAATGCAAGGGGTTCAAACTAGTTTTCTGTTTTGCACATAAGTTAAATACTGACTGTTTTTTCATGTAGCGCACAAATATCAACTTTAAATTTCAGTGTACAAATAAGCTATCAAGTATTTGTGTGCTACATGGAAAAACAGTCAGTATTTAACTTATGTGCAAAACAGAAAACTAGTTTGCACCCCTTGCATTGTAACATGGTTTTGTCCAGGAGACTAAAATAAGATACCTCTTCATTCAGGATCCTTAATGAATCAGGGCCCATGACCTTATCTGTGAGGAGTTTGTATGTTCTACCCGTGTTTGTGTGGGTTTCCTCTGGGTGCTCCGGTTTCCTCCCACATTTCAAAAACATACTGGTAGGTTGATTGACTGCTATCAAAATTGACCTTAGTCTGTCTGTGTATGTGTTAGGGAATTTAGACTGTAAGCTCCAATGGGGCAGGGACTGATGTGAGTGAGTTCTCTGTACAGCGCTGCGGAATTAGTGGCGCTATATAAATTAATGATGATGATGATGATTATAAACTCTCTGAAACAGGCCACTGTTTCTTCCTGTAAAGATATGTGTCTTCATATTTGCTTCTTGTATGTTCTCTATTATGCTTTGGATTTGTCTGGAACTTTTTGAAATTTAGCTACATAAGTAGGATGCTCTCTGTTCACTGAAATCTTATGTGAAATTCCCCACTGTATGTGCTGTGCAATATTGTGGCACCCTACAAATAAGTGATAATAATAATAATAAGAGTGTTCACGAGTGCACCATAAGGAACACACACAAAGTGCTCTGTATTACCGGAGAAAATCACCGCTCTGCACAGAGAACATTATCACCCGTAAAACGTTTTAAGCTCTCAGGAGATGGAAAACTTATCGTAGTAATCTGGAAAGGTTATGTTCTGAAAGAATTAAATCTATCAATCTATCTATCTATCTCATATTGATCGATCTATCTATTTATCTGATATCTATCTATCTATATCAAACCTATCTTTTGATCTATCTCATATCTATCTATCTATCTATCTATATATCACATATCTATATATCTGTCTATCTATCTATCTCATATCTATCTCTCTCATATCTATCTATATCAAACCTATCTATTAATCTATCTCTCTATCTATCTCATATCTATCTATCTATCTATCTATCTATCTATATATCGCATATCTATATATCTGTCTATCTATCTATCTATCTATCTCATATTGATTGATCTATCTATCTATTTATCTGATATCTATCGATCTATATCAAACCTATCTTTTGATCTATCTCATATCTATATATCACATATCTATATATCTGTCTATCTATCTATCTATCTCATATATATCTATCTCATATCTATCTATCTATCTATCTATCTATCTCATATATATCTATCTCATATCTATCTATCTATCTATCTATCTATCTATCTATCAATCTATATCAAACCAATCTATTGATCTATCTCATATCTATTTTTCTATCTATCTCATATCTATCTATCTCATATCAAACCTATCTATCGATCTATCTATCTCATATCCATTTATATATCTATCTATCTATCTATCTATCTATCTATCTATCTATCTATCTATCTATCTGATATCTATCTATATCTATCTCATATCTATTTCTCTATCTATCATTATCGTTTACATAGTGCCAATCACATTACCCATCGCTGTATAGAGAATATGTAATCATTGGCATCAGTTGCTGCCCCGTTGGAGCTTACAGTCTATATTCCCTCCACGCACACTGACTGTGGCAATAAGAAATTAGTTCCTTCCCACATTGATGAAAACGATATCACGTTACCCAGCTGCAGCGGTGGCTGGAAGCGTTAGGAGATAAAACCACTGTGCCCGGCCAGCCTCTGAGCTGTGTGCATGCAGGACACGTATTGTTATTAGGTATAAAAAAAGGACTAAATAAAGTAATACAACCCTCACCCACAAACATTAATATATAGCTATATATTACACACTTCTTTTTTAATTATTTTTTTTTAAAAAGCTTTAGTCCTGGTAACACCACCCTGAGATGGTGCTAATTAAACAGGTACTTGTATCACTGTGATATTTAAACAGACTTCCCCAGGAAATACTCCCTGGCAGGGTTATCGCTGATGTCTAGGGCAACGCGATAACAAAACCTCCCTGAGATAAATAGACCCCTAAACATGTTATTATCTCTCTGACCGAGTTTATAGGTTTGAAAAGAGTTTATAACAAGCAGCATAAATCTACTGAGCGGAACAGACATCGTATATAGCGACATACAGACAGGATGATTTCCTTCCTGCGGACTCTCGCAGGGACTCGGACATTAATAAAGGTTTGTTCCTAACTCGCTGTCAGATTGGAGAGCGAACACTTCACAAAGACCTGTAAATTAGTATGTATCTTACAACATAAGTCTCCACCTCTCAGATGGATATACCTGGTCCTTTCAATAATCCAATTAACTCTCCAGGTCATAAACTGCTTTTATGTACTTATCTGCTATAGTAGAAGGGGGATATAGATCTTGGCCACAGTCCGCTTGTGTTTGATATGTCAATTCCTGGCTAAGTTATTTGCCCCGTCTGACTGTCCCTTGAATAACGGCTGCCAGCTTAACGTTGTGGGCTAGTGGGGCAGCTTCTGTGAGCGCTACAAGGACTGCGCACATGGACAATGTCATTATTAACAATGTTCTGTGTGTGCTGTGGCTTCATGCAGTTCCTCTTCAATGCATTGTAAAATGAGCTGGCAACCGAAGAATAGAGCAAAAACCAGCAGATGACAAAGCAATGAAATACAATGAAAGAGTGATAAATTGCAGCAGTATTATTATATCTCCATTGCATTTACAGAGTACAGCGATATACATCCCGTCAGTGACCCCCAGAGAATGGAGAATGGCGATGGTGTGTCCCCCCTCCCCTCCTCTGATAGGTATTAGAGACAGCACAGAACACCGGGCGGCTCAGGAACAGGAGAGCGTTTTCATGAATACATAAATACAGCGTAGCTTTGGGGGTAAAGGTCCCGTTGTGGAGGGTCCGGATGAAATAGTAAGCGAGAAGCCGGTCTTTGAGCTGTAAATTTCTTTCTGCTAGAGGGTCACGCTACACATTACTGAGCCCTGTACACCCCGGCGGCTCCAGAGGGAAGAATAATTCAATGTGCAGGTAAATAATGTCCACCGGGAAATGGAAAAGAAACAAACAAATGGAAGGATAAAGGGAAAAGACAGAGAAGGTGCAGACATATGTTTATATTATACACACAGCAGATATATAGGGATTCTACAATCCATACAACGATCTGTGCAACATGTCAACTGAAGACGGAATTAAATCAATACAGTATTTTTTAATACTTTGTCAATATCAACACTTAAGGCTTTCTCTGTAATTACCATGTACATCACTCATATCCTCCCCTTCCCCCAACTCAACCTCCCTCTACTATAACCTGCCCGTCCTCTGGATGTACCCCACTCATATCCTACCCTTCCCCCAACTAACCCTTCCTCTACTATAACCTGCCCGTCCTCTGGATGTACATCACTCATATCCTACCCTTCCCCCAACTCAACCTTCCTCTACTATATCCTGCCTGTCCTCTGGATGTACATCACTCATATCCTCCCCTTCCCCCAACTCAACCTTCCTCTACTATAACCTGCCTGTCCTCTGGATGTACACCACTCATATCCTCCCCTTCCCCCAACTCAACCTTCCTCTACTCATAACCTGCCCGTCCTCTGGATGTACATCACTCATATCCTACCCTTCCCCCAACTCAACCTCCCTCTACTATAACCTGCCCGTCCTCTGGATGTACATCACTCATATCCTACCCTTCCCCCAACTCAACCTCCCTCTACTATAACCTGCCCGTCCTCTGGATGTACACCACTCATATCCTCCCCTTCCCCCAACTCAACCTTCCTCTACTCATAACCTGCCCGTCCTCTGGATGTACACCACTCATATCCTCTCCTTCCCCCAACTCAACCTTTCTCTACTCATAACCTGCCCGTCCTCTGGATGTACCCCACTCATATCCTCCCCTTCCCCCAACTAACCCTTCCTCTACTATATCCTGCCCGTCCTCTGGATGTACACCACTCAAATCTTACCCTTCCCCCAACTAACCCTTCCTCTACTATATCCTGCCCGTCCTCTGGATGTACCCCACTCATATCTTACCCTTTCCCCAACTCACCCTTCCTCTACTATATCCTGCCCGTCCTCTGGATGTACACCACTCATATCCTACCCTTCCCCCAACTAACCCTTCCTCTACTATATCCTGCCCGTCCTCTGGATGTACCCCACTCATATCTTACCCTTTCCCCAACTCACCCTTCCTCTACTATATCCTGCCCGTCCTCTGGATGTACACCACTCAAATCTTACCCTTCCCCCAACTAACCCTTCCTCTACTATATCCTGCCCGTCCTCTGGATGTACCCCACTCATATCTTACCCTTTCCCCAACTCACCCTTCCTCTACTATATCCTGCCCGTCCTCTGGATGTACCCCACTCATATCCTCCCCTTCCCCTAACTCAACCTTCCGCTACTCATAACCTGTCTGTCCTCTGGATGTACACCACTCATATCCTACCCTTCCCCCAACTAACCCTTCCTCTACTATATCCTGCCCGTCCTCTGGATGTACACCACTCAAATCTTACCCTTCCCCAGACTAACCCTTCCTCTATTATATCCTGCCCGTCCTCTGGATGTACACCACTCAAATCTTACCCTTCCCCCAACTAACCCTTCCTCTATTATAACCTGCCCGTCCTCTGGATGTACACCACTCATCTCTTACCCTTCCCCCAACTCACCCTTCCTCTACTATATCCTGCCCGTCCTCTGGATGTACACCACTCATATCCTACCCTTCCCTCAACTCACCCTTCCTCTACTATATCCTGCCTGTCCTCTGGATGTACATCACTTATATCCTACCCTTCCCCCATCTCACCCTTCCTCTACTATATCCTGCTCGTCCTCTGGATGTACATCACTCATATCCTCCCCTTCCCCCATCTCACCCTTCCTCTACTATATCCTACTCGTCCTCTGGATGTACATGTAACAGATTCTGGATACTTCTACTACTAATCTTGATTAGCACTGGCTTACCTGAGGTGCGGAGTCTAACAATCTCCCCGGTGTTCACCAAGAACCGCCGCAAGGCGGGGTGGGCTTCGCTGCCAGGAGTCGCAGGTCGCGGTCCTCAGGTTCGCCCCAAGATGTAGTACAGCGGAGTGGAGCGGAGGTAGCGGAGTCAGACAAGCCGGTTCGGTACACAGGAATGGAGTCAGGCAGAATCGGGAGGCAACTCGGAGTCAACAAGCCAGGTTCGGTACACAGGTCACAAGAACAGAAGAATGGTCAGGAAGCCGGGTCGGTACACAGGGATAGGAGAGCCAGGGAAGTCAAACAGGCAGAGATCAGTACACAGGAAGACACTGGAAACTGGAAGACACTGCAATCCACGAAGGGCAGGAGCCAGGAACAGGTAAGTGACTGATGTGAATGAGTTCTCTGTACAGCGCTGCGGAATTGGTGGCGCTATATAAATAAATGGTGGTGGTGGTGAAGTGTTGCTCTGACACTCAGCGAGTGTCAGAATGAGGTTTTTATGCTGACGGGGATTCAAAATCCCCGCCTCTGGGTTGCGGTCATGTGACCGCCAAACCCGGAAGTGCGGCATCCGGACGGAGCGGCGGGGATCAGGTAAGTCCGTTACAGTACACCACTCATATCCTACCCTTCCCCCAACTCACCCTTCCTCTACTATATCCTGCTCGTCCTCTGGATGTACACCACTCTTGACCACTCACAACTTACCCTTCCCTGCCCCTTCTCCACTCATAACCTGCCCTTACTCCACTCATAACCTGCCCTTACTCCACTCATAACCTGCCGCACATGATGAATGCAGCATAAAGGTCCACTAAAAGTTAAACTAATAACAATGTCTTAAAATAGATCACATCAGTTTAAATATAACAAAAACCCACAGATTTTACTACCAGCCCTAAGCGAACACAACAGCAGCTCCATTACTAGATGAGAAATAGAGAGATAATTAAAAGTAGTTGACAGACAAAGGAAATGTGCGATAATGTGATCACCTAGAATTGTTATTATACAAGAATTTTGGATACATTTGTATATTTTAATAATGCTCAGACAAATGTATTATAGGACGGGGAAACGGTAATGAAATAACAGATGCTGCATCATAAAACAGAGGCGCGGAACGTGTCTGCGGGTATTAGAGCCACAGAGAGGGGGGGGAGGGGGCAGATACTGTGTACAAGGGGGCAGTTTGTCAGATGGTGAGCCTGCCTTTATTTGGGGGCAGATGTGGAGATATGTGGAGAATATTTTAAGAACATTTAAATAAATTGTTCCAGTTTCATGTTTTTTTCCTCTGATTCCAAATGTATCTGTCCTCAGTACAGTGTTACATGAATCACTGGCTCATGGGAATTAGACTAATGCACTTCTATATAAGAGCGATCAGGCTGTCAGGGGCCACAATCCTAGGGTCTCTTACCTGTCTCTCTCCCTATATCCTCTATGAATTTCCCCAGTTATATAAGTATCATATTTTCACCACCAGCAGCTCCCCTGTGAGTTTATCCCTGATGGATCTGTAATATCCCAGGAGCCCTCTGGGTGCTCGCTGCACTCACCGCGATTATCTGATTATTGATCCCTTTACAGCTGAATAATGCGGCATGATGTATTCTTATAGCTACATATCTATCCGTTTATCTACATACGTGTGACGCATACATACTACTGTACACACTATAGGGCTACATGTTCAGCAGCTCATGGAGTAAGGTCTGGATAACAGTAACACTGATCCCGGTTATAATCTCTGGGTTTTGTTTTTTCTATCACTTCTATGTAATCACTTATTTGAACCTGAACTACCCCGTCCCTGTCTGTACCCCCTCTATTCCCACAAGATATTGAAAATTAAACTTGTTTCATAAAATAGTAGAGTAAATAATAAAAGAAGTTATTTCCTGTGAGAGACCCCAGGGCTGAGCGCACAGGGCGTGGCTGCGCAAATGATGTCATTAAGCCTCCTTCCTGCTACTAATTGTGACATAACACAGCTTGGGGGTGGGCCAGGATGACACGATCTGCTGTGAATCCAAGTGGGTATGATGTGAGAACTCCTAGAACTTCAGGACATTCCTGGGGAGAAGGAGCTATATCTGGACCTTTGCAAATATCTGGAAATCGATGTGGTATAAAACACAAATTAGAGGTTAGTTTTTAATTTCTCTTTATTGCGGACACCTGCACTATTATCATCTTTTACTTATATAGCGCTAACATATGACACGGCACTGTACAACCAGAGAATGTTTATTCACAAAGTACCTGCTCTGCGGAGTTTACAATCTGATTCCCAACTACAAACGCCCAACACCAGGGTCATGTTATAGAGAAGACCATTAACCTATCCGCATATATTTGTACTGTGGGAGGAAATCCACATTACCTGGAATACACATGCAAGCTCCTTGGTTAAATTTGAACTTTAAGGCCCATGGGGCAACTGAGCTGCACGTTGCTGGACCTGTAATTATGCAGGGGGGCCACTAGGAATTACAGGGCCACACAGCAATATTCTGAGAGGGCCGTATCCATCTAAGTTTATTGTTTAGCTCTATCGTTAAACTCATATCCAGCCATGGTGATCTGCTTCATCCAAAGAGAGCCATAAATAGTAATATTATCTGTCAAAATTACATGTAGTGCATCATCATCATCATCATCAGCTATATATATAGCGCTACTAATTCCTCAGCGCTTTTACAGAGAACTCATTCACATCAGTCTCTGCCGCATTGGAGCTTACAGTCTAAATTCCCTAACACACACACACACACACACACACACACACACACACACATAGACAGAGAGAGACTAGGAACAATTTGAAAGCAGCCAATTAACCTACCAGTATGTTTTTGGAATTTGGGAGCAAACCGGAGCACCCGGAGGAAACCCACGCAAACAGGGGGAAAACATACAAACTCCACACAGATAAGGCCATGGTAGGAAATCGAACTCGTGACCTCAGTGCTGTGAGGCAGAAGTGCTAACTACTAAGCCACCGTGCACTGTATATATATTCTTTTATACTTGTTGCAAAACAGGACATGCCTCCAGACTGAGACCAATTACTCACTGGTACCGCAGGTTCCAATGGCTCCACACACACTGTCAGCGCTCAGCGCTGGTTACATACAGCACGTGAAACGCGTTAGTTATGTGGTGTCGCTGCTGCTTGGGTAAGTCGCCGAGGGGGCGTGGCTTGGGATGTACAACCCCCAGTGACCCTTGACCTTATTGCAGTTGCCCTGTCCCTGCATGTTAGAGGTAGGCAGTAGTTACACATCATGATGAATGACAGACAGATCGAGTAGCATACTAGAAGGTTAAAAAGTAAAATTTGCTCATAGCTATATCACTTTGGGAAGAGGAATGAAAAGGTCCCTACAACTGTTTTAAGTACACAAACATCTCCATTAATCTGTATTTCATCTGATAAATGCACCTAGCAGCAAGAACCACCAATGTGACATTTCCTATCTGCAAATCTCCTATAAATAACCCAGTAAACCAATGAGGGGACAGGACAGATATGGAAGATATTTCTTTAAGAGGAATCATTATACCAATCATTACTGTTAATCAGCTGGCGAAGGGGGTAAAAGTGATAATTACCTGGTGTCAGATTTCAGGGCTGATACTGAACCTTTATGTATAAGACTTCAAATTCATTATGCAAATAATCCCCATGCAGTCGGAGAAAAGGTGTTTATTTGAATAGTTAATTATTTGTATTTTAAAACAGCTGATGATTTATGGAAATATCTGATAATTTATGATAATTTTATTGGTGCTTATAGTTAATATTGTATATCTTAATTATTCACACTTATAAACATGTTTTATTAACGCCGCTGTAGGAGATGCAGATGTGCTGCTTTCATCTATAGTTAAGAGGATTTATTTTACAGTTTTGTGTAAATATGAAGTTTAGAAATAAAATGTAAAAATGGGGCTCACTTATTCCATAATATCTGGACCGTGTCAACAGCAGCTCACTGAACATCGCGACATAGCACTAAATGTTGTGTAAGGGCGTGTGCTACGTCCCGTAAGGAGAATCAGATTACACTGGATCCACACGCGGTTCGGTAACACCAGTGACATCGAGCCCCAAAGAGACAGCAACATACGATTATAATGTGACTGAAACTGATCTTTATGGTAAAGATCTCTTCAGACAAGCTTATAATATTCCTCAACCAGCATCTTAATCTCCCTAGATTACCCTATTACCACCCTCTACACAGCTAACACAAGACAACAACCCTCTGACCAACATTGCTGTGTGACTGATCACACAGCCAACACAATATTTTTTACCTTTGCATTCTAGCTGGACCAATGTACAATATGATGTAGCACGTGCCCTTGTGTATCAAACCATTGTCCCATAGATTGTAAGCTGTGAGCAGGGCCCTCTTACCTCTCTGTCTGTATGTATTACCCAGTATTGTTTTATTACTGTTTGTTCCCAATTGTAAAGCGCTATGGAATCTGCTGGCGCTATATAAATAAATGTTGATAATGATGATTTTGGTAAATGCCTTAGAATTAACTTTAAAATGTTGCATTAATTTGAACAGCAAACATCAGTGTGTTCAAGTTTGTCGTTCAGATGGAAAAGTGTTAAACATACTGCACAAGCTGCAAAATACTGTACAGATTAAAAATATTCCAACAATCTCAAATATGGTCAAATCTTTTCTGTTTGCTCCAATTTAGCTCAATTTTTTTTACTCTTCAAAAATCAAAAAAGTTTTTGAAGTTTTTAAAAGCGCCAACTTGAGCAACTAGTTTAAGAATCACTTTGAGAGAAATTTGAACATTGTAATATATATATATATATATTATACTATCATACTGCAAAAACAGGAACTTTTATAGGAATGTTGAGGCACAGTTTAGTTTGAACAGTTTAGTGATGTAATATTTAATTATTCACCAAATAACTGTAATGTGCCTTAAGGATAACGACATGCAAAACTAAAAATGGTCCTACGTGGATCACTCAGTTAATTATCACCAATCACTCCTTTTTGAAACAGACCCAGCAGGTGTCAGTGCCCTCCACGTGAGATTAGCTTTCATGAGATGGAAAGTTTGTGGGGGTGGGGGGGGGGGGGTTAGGGTTGGGGACACAGTCACTGAGACAGTAAGAGGAGGGTGAGGCGGGAGAGTTACAGCCGCCCCCCCCCTGACCTGACAAATGGTCTATACAACCCAAGAATAATTTGTTGGGGTTTTTTTTTTTTTTTTTAAATAACTGATTGAGCTCCACGCAAAATTCAATTTTGGACTGCTCCTTTAAGACTTCATTACAGGATTAAAACTAACATTAATTATTAAGATTTAAGATTCCTGTTTATAGAAATAAAGATACAACCTATAAAGTGACCACCGTTGTTCATTCATTACATGAGCTAAGAGCAGAGTTCTAGGACCAGAGTACGGACATCACATCTGCTCCCAGTCACAGACCCAGAGCTGCTAGTAGCCCACTGTACTACATGCATTACATCTCAGAATAAGAACCCTTTGAGGCCAATGCCCCGTTTAGCATAAACCATATGAAATAATTGTACTGCGCACAGGGAGATGTCCACAATCTGCTGTGACTGCATAAAATCAACCTAACAGCTCTTCACAGTATAACCACAAATGTATCACTAAATATAGCATTCTGTGAATCATATTGTGTATCACAGATCAAATCACAATGTTATGGCTTTAATGCCTGAAATTCTAACCAGAAAAACGGTATAAAATCTATCAGCCCCTTCGAGGATTGAATTAATTCTTAATGAGAATATAAGAAAACATGTTTACAACTATGGAATTTTCATCTCTGCATTTTTTTGCCCATTACACGAAAATCCTGCGATTGACGTCAAGACATATTTAGTCAATTTACTCATTTTAGTTAGGGTATGAGCCCTCCGCTAATAATAATATCAGTAATAATAATACAATGTAATAGCTTTTGTTTCTTAGTGTGCACAAGGAGAAACAAAGCTTCAATCATTGGGTATTTGAGACCTGCAGATGCTGGGGAAAAAAACAAAAGCAGGGAATTGGGAGTTTGGTTAAATCGGTAAACTGGGAGAAAAGGAATTAATCACTGACCAGATTAATGTGGACCCAGCAGCCTTTTTTCTAAGACAGTATTCATCATTGTCATCATCATCATCAGATATTAATATGGCGCCACTAATTCCGCAGCGCTGTACAAAGAACTCACATCAGTACCTGCCCCAATAAAGTTTATAATGTTCTTTATTAAGACAATAATACATACACAGGACGTCTTAAGCCGCACTCCATTGAACTTGCATTGAACAGATCAGAACACAGTCCAAACAGAATTGTACAAAGGGATCATAGATATGTAGGGTGGAGGCTCTCTGGAGCATCGATCATCATCATCATTTATTTATATAGCACCACTAATTCCGCAGCGCTGTACAGAGAACTCACATCAGTCCCTGCCCCATTCGGGCTTAGTCTAAATCCCCTACACACACACAGACAGAGAGAGAGAGAGAGAGAGAGACTAGGGTCAATTTGATAGCAGCTAATTAGCCTACCAGTATGGTTTTGGAGTGTGGGAGGAAACCGGAGCACCTGGAGGAAACCCACGCAAACACAGGGAGAACATACAAACTCCACACAAATAAGGCCATGGTCGGGAATTGAACTCATGACCCCAGTGCTGTGAGGCATTCTGTTACTCTGCCTAAAAAAGGAAAAGCTATACATTAAGAGACTTGATTAACTGGAGTGTACAGCACAACATTCAACCGGAGCACCTAGAGGAAACATGGGGAGAACATACAAACTCCACACAGATAAGGCCATGGTCGGGAATTGAACTCTTGACCCCAGCGCTGTGAGGCAGAAGTGCTAACCACTGAGCCACCGTGCTGCCACGATGTAAAATGATGGCGTCTGCTCTATCGACCCATCGGTGCTCTGAGTGGCCCGGTCAATGGTCCTTGACATGTATGATCGCTTTATAAAGTGCCGTTTAAGCTGCATTTCGGAGGTCACCCATGTGAAGGCATCCAATCAGATTGGAAGCCATCCTCTCAGGAGTAGACTACAGAGGAGAGTGTTGTCATTTCGGTTGTATCACGCCTGCCTCATATCTGTGGCCTTCTCATGAATACTAGTCCCGCCCAGAAAATGGCCTCCATTGTGTGCAGGTGGCTGGTAGACTGAGAAGGAAAAGGCCCAGAACAGTGTACGATGCACTAAACACAGTCACACTTGTTGGCACAAATCCGCATCGCATCACTAAACAAACCCATTACTACCCCTCCAATCTCCTCCAGGAGCAGCACATGGGCGATATAATTACTATTGACAGCTGAGATGGAAAGACAATAAAAACAAAGCTGTTTGCCGGCCACCAGATTTTAATTACGTGTCATAAACTGCGCAGAAATGTCAACAAGGGGTCAGAGGGCGCTCAATGCTAATGAGGAGAGGCAGCACGCTACAAGGGGCGGCACTAGCTGCGCTGATTAGCATTGTTCTGGTCTCAGGATGGCGAGGGTTAAACTGAATGCTGACACACAAGCCCCAGAGGACTTTTTATCCTAAGTCCAGGCTGTAAGAATCTCAGTCTCTCTTCAGTGATTTCCAAACAAATCAGAGTCTCATTTAAAGTGAATTTTTACACTGTGATTTTGTTTTTTTTAAGCACATTGTTGTTTAGTTGTCTCTATGTTTCCTTCTCCTAATAACGCTTTGTCCTCTGCAGAAAATATCCCTCCTGGAAGCGTCAATCATCCTCCCGGCTCTGGTTAAATGTAGGATTATCCCTAAAACAATTTTGTTTTGTAACAATAACATTTCCTGGAGAATTACTAATTACTGTGATCAATATCCAAAATGAATCATGTTTTTTTTGCAAGAAAATCATTCTAAATTCAGTTTCATTTTTGAATCTGAAGCTGATACATTTAATGCTAATTTATCTGTGAATGTAGCAAACGTCGTCTTGTCTTTTTAATCCTAAAGCCGTTCTGCAAATTGCTACATGCTTAATAAATCCTGAATAATAAAAGCCTAAAGCAAAACCTTCTCATCGGATCTATGGCGACTCGGCTGGAAACAAGGGAGATGCTCAGGGAGGGGGTGGAACTTAACCCTTAAAATATCCTTTCCATGAAGTTTTATTGGCCGATATGCGATTATCACTACTGAAGTCGTCTGTTTTATAGCTGTAACCCTAGCAACCAATGACATTTACTTTTATTGAACTGATTAAAGCTAATTTCTGATTGGATACTAAGTATTACAATGCAATGAGGCTAATTTAAAGTGTTCCTGTCACGGTGCACAGTCGAGGCTGACATTTTGTGGGTTAAACCAATACTTAGCTTATCAATTTACTCGGATAATTGGATTTACAATTCTTACTCAAGCCTTACTAATTACCAAAGACCTAGGAGACACTACAACGATACAATTATTGGGGTTGGGAGATTCACAACAAACATGTGTGATCAGATGAATGGAAATTGTATTTTCCTCCAAAGTAGTGTAAGCCGCTCCAACGCCTCCAATCACAGTCACACTGTCCCCTCACGAAACTCACTGAGGATCCTTTATGCTCCGACCTCCCCCATACCTGAGTCCCTACTCTGTGAGGGGTATATTCTCCTCCTCCTCCTCATCATCTATTTATATAGCGCCACTAATTCCGCAGCGCTGTACAGAGAACCCACTCACATCAGTCCCTGCCCCATTGGAGCTCACAGTCTAAATTCCCTAATATAGACACACACTCACATACAGACACAGACAGGGAGAAAAACAGAGAGGGAGAGACTAGGGTCAATTTTGATAGCAGCCAATTATGTTTTTGGAGTGTGGGAGGAAACCGAATCACCCGGACGAAGCCCACACAAACACGGGGAGAACATACAAACTCCTCACAGATAAGGCCATGGTCGGGAATTGAACTCATGACCCCAGTGCTGTAAGACAGAAGTGCTAACCACTGAGCCACCGTGCTGCCCATAAAGGATTTACATTGTGTAGGTATAAATGTCTGTGGAATTATCTATAGCAGGCACAGGGGCAGGCTGGGGTTTGGGGGGCACAGACCATAGTGGACAACCTTGGGCTGGGTCACTGGGCCACCTACATTTTTTTTACTTTAAAATGTTCGTAATAGGCTGCTGAGCCGAGTCTCACCCCCCCGGGGTGAAATTTTCCATCCAGCCCCTGAGCATGCATAGGCCAGCTGTTGTGGAACTACAAATCCCAGTATGCCACATGTATGGTATATCTGTAGTACAATCTGCAAGGACTGTATCACAGCTAAGGAGAGCATGGCAGTTATTACATTAACTACAAGAATATAGAGGAAGTTGGAAGAGAAAAGATCCAGACGGGATTTATCCATCAATATCGCCGCCTTCGCCCGTCTCTGCACCTGCTCCTCCTCTGGCAACGCTGACTGAAGATTTACTTGGGGCAGCTGAGAGATACTGCGATCCCAACACACTGGAGGTGTCTCAGTTACCCGGGCTGAAAGCTTCTCACCCTCACAATCCCCCGGGAGTGCCACGCAGAGACCGGAGACTTCCAGACAACAGCTGTCGGGTGTCTATTTACCTGGTGATGTGGGAGTGTGGACGCTGCAAGAGACCACACAGCTCACACTCCAAAAACTGGGGAGCAGTAATGATTACTGATAGCCGTGTTTGTGGGAAACTACCCACAGATCTGTAACGTAGTCCTGTTCCCACGGCGCGGGTAGGGATTTCTGTTGACCTTATAAATAAATAATAATGTTCCTGGTTTACAGCACTTTACACTCAGTATTTCACAGGTCTCGGAGAACAGCCACCAGACGAGTCACCTAAAGCATTAGTACAAGGAGTACACTGGACTCAGAGGTTATCTATGGTAGAAGTTTATAGAGCGTTACCAACAAATATCTAACTACATATTTAATATGAATGATGCGCTTACTATGTGCTTCCTGCCGAGAACCAGCTGTAATCCCAAAAAGTTCATAGAATACATATAAAATGTTTGCCGCACTGTACAATGCTTAACAATGTCTGATGTAACAGCCCTTACGTACGTACCCTTCATCTATTCAGCAACTGGACCTCTATATAATGTATAGTGTTTTACCAATTAATATGATGTCTCTTTAAAAACAATGAAAAACATTATGCACGTGAATTCGTGTTGCTTTTTGACAACGCATCTCGGAGGTCCGAGACTGTGGGACAGATTTACTAAAGGGCAGTTTGGTGAAACCACCAGATTTCGTCGCTTTTTCTGGTGGTTTTAAAACCACCGGATTTACTAACGCCCAAACCACCATTAAAAACGGACAGAATTGACATTTTTCAAAACCCCCACTTTACAAATCGCCATCCAGATTTTAACAAACCACTGGATTTATTAAGCTGGTGTTTACAAAACCGCCCAAAATGAAAGGTGGTTGTGAGTTTGGAGATTGCTCAAACTGCTGCTGCCATTCAGAACATAAGAGAAAGCACCTCTGACATTTACATTATTTGGGCAATAGTTATTCATTGATTAAGGGGCAAAATGAATTTAATAACTTATGGGGGAATTTTTTTTTTGTTATATTTTTTGAAGGGGACACTATTATAGCATTATATTATGTGGGTAATGTGAATATATAATATTATTAACTGATTTTTAATGGTGGATATAATTATGCACAATTTAGCATTACATAGTGCCCGAATAATATAATAATTAAATAATTTTGTCCCCTTAATATAATTAAAAAAAAATTCCCCCATAAGTTACATTAATTTACCCCTTTAATCAATAAATAATGATTGCTAACATAATATAAATGTCAATGGTGCTTTCTCTTTTGTTCTGAAAGGCAAAATAGCTCAAACAGAAGCAGGTATGAAAACTGTCCTGTCCTGTCTTTTGGATGACGGTTTTGATGGCGGTTTAGCTTTCTCCATCCGCCACACATCACCATCCATTTTAAATTGAAGCCTCAAACTGCCCTATAGTAAATGCGGCGGTTTGTACCACTAAACCTCCGTCAATGTGTGGCGGTTTCAAACCGCTACCAAACTCGATTCTTAGTAAATCCAGCCCTGTGAGTCTCTCGCTCTTGTGAAACTACAAGTTCTGACTGGCAGAGCGATTTCAATGGGCAGTATGCACCCTCCCCAAATCCTCCACCAGCCCCTGCACCAGACAGCCTGCTTTCCACTGGGACTGGTATTCAGCATGGCAGGGGGCACAGTATTCATGGTCTCACTGTTATAGTGGGAACCAGTCCAGACTGCGAAGTACTGGGGCGTGTTGTCTGTGTTTTATTATGGTTTGTATATTGCACAGTGCAGCATCTGTGGTCTGAGTACAGGTAACTGTCAATCACCTGCAGGTCACTGCTATTCAGCTGCTAACATGTTATTTCTGCAGGTGACTGACAGTTACCTCCTCTCACACCATAGATGCCATGATTCATATAAGCGAGACACAAACTTAATACTTTGACTCACAAAGCACAAGTGCACTAATACTTTTAAATCATCTGCGCAGCACAGTTCTGTCACAGCGCCTTCTGGAGGCAAAACAATGTATTGCAAGGAATTTATATATTATGTTTTGAGGAACACAGTTGACATGTTTGCTTGAAGTCTGTGTGTATTGCATGGGTGAATTTGTCATGGGGGTAAATGTTAGTTTCAGGCTCAATAAAGCGGCTAAGCTTGGAGACACTAAGGGCCATGCTTGGAGACATATACATAGTTACAAGGAGATCACACAAACTCTATTACAATGCTTCTATTTGGCAAGGCATGCTGGGAATTGTAGTTCTACAGTAGCTAGAGGACACAGGATCCCAGTGTTGTGCCCAATCTGATCCCCATCTTTGTACCAGGCTCAGGTGTCAATACACAGACGTACCTCTATCACAATGCTCTATTGTCAGTGAGATGTGAATACTGCAGTGTTGTAGAATGGATACAACGTCTGACACACTACAATCACTTCTCTGCTATCAGCTCATTATAACTGGCTGTGCGGCCAGTACTGCTATTCTTCAGTGCACCCATTCTCTGCCCTCCGCTCCGCAGCAGCTGAGCATCGCTCCAGTTAATTTGGATGTACAGTGTATGCACAGGAATGCAGACTGCGCAGAATGAAATGTGTCAAGGTTATTTTGCCAATTACCGGGGTTTGTTAGTGAGATACAGACAATTAACCAGCAGCCTCATGCACATGATTCTCAGCTATTTATGATCTCTTTGCTCAACTAAATAGAGGTGTTTTCCCCTCTGTAACAAACAGAAAACATCGCTGCTTCTAGCTCTGAACAAACACTATTAACATCAAGGGCATTGTGTCAGTTTAGTGTCAGCATCAATTTACCAACTGAGCAACTTAAGTGCTCATTACTCTCCCAGCATTATACAGCAGGCAGCCCGGAGAGTATCTAGAACGTTCTGTACCACACTAAACACCAGGCAGCCCGTAGAGGATCTAGAACGTTCTGTACCGCATTATACAACAGGCAGCCCGGAGAGGCTCTAGAACATTTTGTGCCGCGTTATACAGCCCGGAGAGGATCTAGAACGTTCTGTGCCACGTTATACAGCCCGGAGAGGATCTAGAACGTTCTGTGCCACGTTATACAACCCGGAGAGGATCTAGAACGTTCTGTACCGCATTATACAGCAGGAAGCCCGGAGAGGATCTAGAACGTTCTGTGCCACGTTATACAGCAGGCAGCCCGGAGAGGATCTAGAACGTTCTGTACTGCATTATACAGCAGGCAGCCCGGAGAGGATCTAGAACGTTCTGTGCCACGTTATACAGCAGGCAGCCCGGAGAGGATCTAGAACGTTCTGTACTGCATTATACAGCAAGCAGCCCGGAGAGGATCTAGAACGTTCTGTGCCGCGTTATACAGCAAGCAGCCCAGAGAGGATCTAGATATTGGTTTCCTGTCACCATACTACCTTTGCAGAGTCTCTGAAGTATCATTGTATTGGGAACACTCCCCAAATTGCTCCATCTAGAAAACTAGAACCTCCCCCAAGGTTTTTCTCTAGAAGTACAGTGATAATTTTGATCTTCCGGGTTCTGCTGTCATTTATTGGACATTAGGCTCCAATCATAGAAATTGCTTATTTCACAAAGGCTTCTTTTCAGTTACACATTATTTATACACAAAGGGCCTCATTACAGATAGGAGCACATTGAGCTTAATTGTGCAAATGCAGAGAACATCCTGGCTGCTCTTACGTGTAGCAAACACACGGGGCAGCTTTATATTTACACCGTGATTTACAGTGTAAATCACGATACTCCCCCCCCCTCATTCCGGGCCTGATTCATGTTCAGAAGTAAGTCCATTGTGCACATTAATTTGGATGAATACGCTCTGTGCTTGCTCCAAAACTAAACCTATGCAATTCATGCCCGACACAGCTGACACTTGCGACAGCTTACGACTCAAAGGGCGGAGCGCGGTTGGAAAAGGGCAGATGATGTAGGCAATGTACAGTTAGTGGGTGCTGGGGACATGATTTATCTTTATAGTGTCACGAGCCGCGGCGCTTTGAGGCATCGCTGCGACTCGCTTCTGTCTGTGCCCCGGTGTTCCGGCCAAGGCAACGGTCGGGACGCTCTCTGCTGTAGCGCCGCGTCATGGCGTCCAGTACAGCCGGGCGCACGCGCAATACAATAACTTAGTGCCCAGCTGGGCTGTCCTTCCCTCTGATACTAGGGATTATTCTATTGGGCCACATCACATATATAAGGCAGGAAGGGGCAAGACCCCCTGCCAGTTATAGTTCCTGCTTTGCTGCGTACTAGCCTGCTGTATTCCGTGCTCTCTGTTATCCATTGAATTTTTATTATGGTTGCCGACCCTTGCCTGGATATCTGACTACGTTTGATCGCCTGTGCCCCCTGATCTTTTGCCTGGACTCTTACGCTGCTGTTTTGCCTGTGACCTCTGACTTCGGTTTGTTTGCTGGATACGCTGTCTGCTGCCGGCCCTCGACCCTTGCCTGGACTTCACTCTGCTTTCCTGGGTTCTCCCCAGCCCGTGCACATTTCACGACCCTCAGTTAGTCTGCGGCCAAGTCTGTCCCCACCACTAGGGGCAACAGTGTACATCAGAGCAGACTCCAGGTTTTGCTGTACCGTTTGGAGGGGTTCCTAACATATAGCACCAACATATTCCGTAGCGCTTTACAATTGGGGACAAACACAGTAAACTAATAAACAAACTGGGTAAAACAGACAAAGAGGTGAGAGGGCCCTGCTCACAAGCTTACAATCTATGGGACAATGGAAGTTTGATACATGAGGTTAAGTGTACATTTTGCATTTCGGCCCAGCCAGACTGCAAAGGTAAAAGTGACTCATAAGCTAAATGATCCTGTCACACAACAATGTTGGTCAAGGGGTAGTTGTCATGTGTGAAATTGTGTAACGGTAGTGAGGTTAAGATGGAGGTTGAGGAATATTATAAGCTTGTCTGAAGAGGTGGGTTTTCAGAGAACACTTGAAAGTTTGTAGACCAGAGGAAAGTCTATTGTGCGAGGGAGAGAATTACATAGAGTGGGTGCAGCCCGAAAAAAAGTCCTGTAACCGGTAATGGGAGGATGTAATGAGGGTGGATGAGAGACGCAGATCTTGTGCAGAACAGAGTTGTCGAGTTGGGAGATATTAAGTCCTGGATTACTCTAAAGTACATATTTTTTATCTGTATTATTTGCGCCAGCTACAGGGCAGGTGTAAGTACCGACTGATAGTGATGACCGTCATCGTCCTTGTATTACAGACTACACGTATGTGTGCCACTAGATAGCACAGAACACGTGTATGCAAGGAAGAGAGTATATATAAATACATTGTATGTACAGTACACGTTATGAACATCCTGATTTATGTATGTAAAGTAAAAAAAAAAACTTTTTTTAAAAAACACATAATTTTATTAATGATTTTAGTATTATTTATAGTTGTTTACTTATTTTACAGGACATTATTTTTTGCTCTGATGCTACTTGATATTACACATATGCCTGGGCGTACATATAACAAGTAATGAATAGACAGTGTAGACAGGGCGTACTTATACCCAGATTCCAAATGTATCTCGAATTTGAATACGGGCGGAAAAATGCTCCAGTTCCGCGTCCTTCTGTTGTACATGAATCAGCCCCTCTATGAGCAGATTTTACATTTCACTGTATTTAGTCCTAACTGTAATGAGGACCCAGAAGGAGCCATAGGAGAAATGTGCCCCAACCCCATCACCAAATCCCTCCTAGATACCACATCTGTGCTGCCCCTGCTGCCGGCACACATGGAAACAATCTGCACTACTGACACTACAGCCGTTAACAGACTGATAACGTAGACGTGTAGCGTGTACATGAATCATATTAGAGTTCTACGGATACCATTTATTAAGTTAATGTTGGGAGGAAGTTTTGGGGTGTAACCGGCCGCTGCTGTTATCACCCCGAGCTGCAGAAACCTCGGTGGAAAATGGAGACGTTGCGTTTCTAAGCAAAGAAAGAAATTAGCTTCTCTAAATCAGTTTTGCAGAGTAATATAATCCCACAAACTCGGAATATAATTGGTCTGCGTGTGGAGAGGTGCAGGAGCACAGGAATTAATAGAAAATAATAAATGTGAACATTTGATCGTGTCTGGAAATACTGGAACATTTAGCTACCAGCAGATAAGACACTAACATGTTTATCTTCATTAAATCTCAAATCAAATAATCACCTGAGAAAAATAAACTTTGTGCTGGGAGATTCTAAGTTCTGTAAGATATCATTATATCACTATGTATCTGTCAGGGGGTAGAGAGAACAGAGCAATGTTCTGCAGATCCCTAGAGAGGTCAGTAATGTAATAATCTGCAGAATATATCACTATGTATCTGTCAGGGGATAGAGGGAACAGAGCAATGTTCTGCAGACCTGTACAGAGGTCAGTAATGTAATAATCTGCAGAATATATCACTATGTATCTGTCAGGGGATAGAGGGAACAGAGCAATGTTCTGCAGATCTGTACAGAGGTCAGTAGAATAGACTGTTGGGATAACTCAGTGAAATTGAAGTATATTTATGAGAAGGGAGACGTGAGCTGTAATTAGGAGTCAGTATGGATTGTGTTCAAAGAATAATATACACAGGTTGTCAATAACTGTAATCAATCTTCTATAATAAGCTCCATCTCAGGATGGGACCATCCAGTTCACAGAATGAAGACTCACAGCAAACGGACCGCACCATTCTCCACTGGGATATCTTGGAACCACGTGTACCAGCGTGATGGACATGTTGGTACTTGTAGTTCTACAGCAGCTGCAGAACAAGACGTCACCTAACTCTGCTCTATATATACCATGTACCTTAATAACTTCTCAATATTGTTAACCCACATCACACTTGAACACTCTCCCGATTTGGGGTAAGTCTCATTCCCTCAAACTTGCAGGACGGGGAATCAATGATGTGATCCATCTAATTCTGGCCCATTTGCTTCATATTACCACAGGGTGAGTGGGGGGTGGGGTGGAATTAGGACCCAAATGACACTCTTGTAACTCACCCCCTGTAGTTGCCACATAATGTAACACAGGCTCACCAGAGATGTAAAGAATACTGATTTATTGAAGGGTAAAGGTTCAGTATAATGTTATCTGTGATATAACGTCCTGTTTATACCGTTTGGAATAAAATAATCAGACATCTGAGTTGTGAAGCCAATTAGAGGGTCCGAGAGGATCCCCGACACATGTGAGCCCCCCACATGGAGATTACATGAGCTATCAGGGGTCTGTTCTATGCTGACACTGTGATTCCTTCTCAGTCACTGTCAGGGATGATAGTTTGTGGTGCAGTAACGGCGGAGTGAGGAGAACCCGGAGCAGCCGCTGTAATGAATAAAAGTAATTTCACCCTCAGGGAGAGAAAACATAAAACGTTTCCTCATCGCCCAAAGATCCAGGAACTTATCCCTGTTGTGTAGAAACAAATACAGACGTTGCGGCTGGTAATATAGGGGCACATTTATCAACAGCTGCATAAAATAAAAATAGTTTTCAATCCTTATCACATTGATGGGGATTGAACTATTTCTCATATTTATTAAAAAATCTCCACAGGAACCGCAGTCACGGAAAACTGCTGTTCCTGTGAAGTTAATAACTTACCTTATCACTACCTCTTCGTCCCCGACGCTGCTGTGCGGTCCGAAGAAGCCTTGTGCGCATGATCCGCCTATTGCAGAGAGCGGAGTGTGAGAGGGAGGGATCGTGTGATCCCTCCACACATGCGCTGTGTGACAGGGAGGGATCGTGTGATCCCTCCACACATGCGGTGTAAAGCTCTGCTCTAAGGAGCAGAGCTGAACAGTGCTGAAAAATAGCAGAAACGGTCATGTACGTCAGCCTGAGCTGTACATTACCATATGTGTAAAACCATTTCCATTCATTGGGCAGCACGGTGGCTCAGGAGTTAGCACTTCTGCCTCACAGCGCTGGGGTTATAAGTTCAATTCTCGACCATGCCTTTATCTGTGTGGAGTTTGTATGTTCTCCCCGTGTTTGCGTAGGTTTCCTCCGGGTGCTCCGGTTTCCTCCCACACTCCAAAAACATACTAGTAGGTTAATTGGCTGCTATCAAAATTGACCCTGGTCTCTGTCTCTGTCAGTGTGTGTGTTTTTTAGGGAATTTAGACTGTAAGCTCCAATGGGGCAGGGACTGATGTGAGAGAGTTCTCTGTACAGCGCTGCAGAATCAGTGGCGCTATATAAATAAATGGTGATGATGATGATTGTTAAATTGCGGTACATAGCAGTCCCTATAGAAATCTATGGGGACTGCTATGTATTACGGAAAAAAGTGCAAAGATGCACTGTTAATAGATGAGGCAAATACATAAATTTGGCAACTATTCCCCGAAAACATCCCCACTATCACCCCCCAACCCCCCCATCTCTACCACACACATACAGAATATCTGAGAATTACACCCAGCATACAGAGCGAGCAGTGATACTGTGCACTTATCCATACATACAGAATATCAGATAATTACACCCAGCATAGAGAGAGAAGTGATACTGTGCACTCATCCATACATACAGAATATCAGAGAATTACACACAGAATAATGGCATGGTGTAGTGTCCATACAAACATACATGTTGAAAACAGATACTAATAATGAGAGAGAGAGATGCTTTGTATCCAGCCTCTGCATAAATCTTCCTTATTTCATCCTCATCTGTGTTCCGCACCCAGTGCTGCGCTGGAGACACAGATCATGATTTTAACATGTATGTTTGTATGACATGTGTATGACTTGTCCATCTCTCTGTTCACCTAGACGCACGTCTAGTTCACAGAGGCGTCTTCCGATAGCAGGCGGCACCGTCACATGTGCAGAGCGACCTCTATACGCACCGTGCAAAACCAACGCAACATCAAAGTGCAGCAGATCTCGTGCGCAGCGTAACTGAGATACATGGTGAGAAATCACCAACTAATACACATGAGAGATGCTTCTCTGTATAATAATCCTCAACCACCCTCTTACCCTCCCTAGGTTACCCTATTACCACCCTCTTACCCTCCCTAGGTTACCTTATTACCACCCTCTTACCCTCCCTAGGTAACCTTATTACCACCCTCTTACCCTCCCTAGGTTACCCTATTACCACCCTCTTACCCTCCCTAGGTTACCCTATTACCACCCTCTTACCCTCCCTAGGTTACCTTATTACCACCCTCTTGCCCTCCCTAGGTTACCTTATTACCACCCTCTTACCCTCCCTAGGTTACCCTATTACCACCCTCTTACCCTCCCTAGGTTACCCTATTACCACCCTCTTACCCTCCCTAGGTTACCTTATTACCACCCTCTTACCCTCCCTAGGTTACCTTATTACCACCCTCTTACCCTCCCTAGGTTACCCTATTACCACCCTCTTACCCTCCCTAGGTTACCTTATTACCACCCTCTTACCCTCCCTAGGTTACCCTATTACCACCCTCTTACCCTCCCTAGGTTACCCTATTACCACCCTCTTACCCTCCCTAGGTTACCTTATTACCACCCTCTTACCCTCCCTAGGTTACCTTATTACCACCCTCTTACCCTCCCTAGGTTACCCTATTACCACCCTCTTACCCTCCCTAGGTTACCTTATTACCACCCTCTTACCCTCCCTAGGTTACCTTATTACCACCCTCTTACCCTCCCTAGGTTACCCTATTACCACCCTCTTACCCTCCCTAGGTAACCTAATTACCACCCTCTTACCCTCCCTAGGTTACCCTATTACCACCCTCTTACCCTCCCTAGGTTACCCTATTACCACCCTCTTACCCTCCCTAGGTAACCTAATTACCACCCTCTTACCCTCCCTAGGTTACCCTATTACCACCCTCTTACCCTCCCTAGGTTACCTTATTACCACCCTCTTACCCTCCCTAGGTTACCTTATTACCACCCTCTTACCCTTCCTAGGTTACCTTATTACCACCCTCTTACCCTCCCTAGGTTACCCTATTACCACCCTCTTACCCTCCCTAGGTTACCTTATTACCACCCTCTTACCCTCCCTAGGTTACCTTATTACCACCCTCTTACCCTTCCTAGGTTACCTTATTACCACCCTCTTGCCCTCCCTAGGTTACCTTATTACCACCCTCTTGCCCTCCCTAGGTTACCCTATTACCACCCTCTTACCCTCCCTAGGTTACCTTATTACCACCCTCTTACCCTTCCTAGGTTACCTTATTACCACCCTCCCTAGGTTACCTTATTACCACCCTCTTACCCTTCCTAGGTTACCTTATTACCACCCTCTTGCCCTTCCTAGGTTACCTTATTACCACCCTCTTGCCCTCCCTAGGTTACCCTATTACCACCCTCTTACCCTCCCTAGGTTACCCTATTACCACCCTCTTACCCTCCCTAGGTTACCTTATTACCACCCTCTACACAGCTAACACAAGACAACAACCCTCTGACAAACATTGCTGTGTGACTGATCACACAGGCAACACAATACTTTTTACCTTTGCATTCTAGCTGGACCAATGTACAATATGATGCAGCAGGTGCCCTTGTGTATCAAACCATTGTCCCATAGATTGTAAGCTGTGAGCAGGGCCCTCTTACCTCTCTGTCTGTATTACCCAGTATCAGATGTGATATAACAACACCAGCATGGCTATTATAACCCTCTCCATTACCATAACTGTATTACCTCCCATGTTTATAGATTCAATGACCCATAACAATTTTCAATCTTCCCCAGAGCTCAGAACGTCCTCTGGGATCCTTAAACTGACAAAGTCCCTGAGACGGGGGCTGCTTCAGTCAGAGGGAGGAGTCTGATTATTACACCTGAAGCTGCAGGAGAGGCGTCTTATGCTCAGTATACACAGAGGGTGCACAGACTTAAATCAGTAGGACAAAAATCAAAGTGGGTGATATAAACTGGTGCACAAATACACAGGACAATGAAGGGCTGTAACCCATAGCAACAAATCAATTTGTATCTTTTTCATACTCTTTTGAATGCAATGGGTGACAGCACCTTTTTGCACCAGTTTTTATAAACAATTCATCAAAATATCCACATCAAAGTGAAATGAGTCCTCTCTGAGATCTTTAATGGAAAGAGTGCTGCTTTCTATAGAACTTACACGTACATTCCCCGGGTGACGTTATCATGATTCTCAAAACATGACCACAGACAGGGATACTATTTCTGTCCTGAAATTATTCAATAATTACTCATACAGTAATAAACATGACACCAAGCAGTGGAGAGAAAATGGCCCACCATGCCCAGTGTACCACACTGCTTAATCCACAACCCAAGGGTCACACTAACAGTGCTCATCAACCAGCCGCCTGACACCCCCTATCCTTGTGACAAGAATTATACTGGGGTACAGTAACCCAAACCATGAGCCAATCATGGGGTTATATATAACCTTACAGCTCCACTTCTATCGGGGACAACCAATATGCCCCCTACCCTTAACCTCCACAAGAGGGCAATTATACACCTACAATTGTCCTCTGCTCCCAATCCACTCTATGGCCCTCTCCACCGCTTCTTGTAAGTGTATATTAAATATTACTAAGCCAATGTCCAATAACTGCACTCCATCTGCCATGTACAACCCAGGTGTTCAGTCCTCTAATTACCAAAGTCTGGTGGTTAAAGTCCCCATCACACTCATCATCATTTATTTATATAGCACCAGCATATTCCGTAGAGCTTTACAATTGGGGTCAAACACAGTAATAAACAATACTGGGTAATACAGAGAGGTAAGAAGGTCCTGGGCACCTTCATCTGTCATAACCTTCGGCTGATAAGATCATGACACTGCACACTCCATAGAGATCTATGGACACTGCCGGTCCTGAGTACACTGCAGAATCTGTCCACCATCGTTCCAATGTTTATAGAGATTTTTAGTCCAGTTATAAGGTCAAATCAAACGATACATTGTGCTGTGCTATGATAAAACATGATTGTGGGACCACAGTTAATGGTTTTTTGAGCATATCAATAAATACGTAGGTTTTAACATTATTCCCCTGTGCACCAGAATAGAATAACCACGACTGTTTCTCGGTATAACTAATATGTCTATTACGTGGTTAAGGATGGTAGTACCCCAATAACACTATTTATATGAATGAAATACATAGAAAATAAAGAAATAAGTGATAAGGGCTCCAACTAAGGTAATATAAAAATAAATAACACATTATGCTTTGCGGTTGGTAATTTTCTTTCTTTGCACTATGTAAAAAAGATTCACATTACAGTCAGGTCAGGATTCAAGATTTACCAATACATTGAAGTGTCAGGTCAGTACTGGTGAGAGTATGGTACTGTACCAAGGTTCTCAGTCCACAGTAACCAGGACTCTACCTGGGAGTACTACACAGGACCATGTTAATCTGTGGGAGGAGGGCCACTGTGGCTCTTGGATCATAGTGGTCTACTCCCCCAGAATGTCGGGAGACTCCCAGGATATTGGGTAGGTTAAACTCCCGCATCTCTGTTGTTCCTTCCATACTACAAGAAATGGTCACTGCCCTTCATAAACGGGGGCAATGAGATTAGGTAATGTATTTCTGGAATAGATCTGTACTAAAAGAAATTGGTCTCCAGTACACAGATGCAATCATTACATAGGATAATTGGACAATGAGATTGTCCTGCACACAGAATATAAGTGTGTGTCTGTGTGTGTGTGTGTCTGTGTGTTTTAGTCTCTGTGGCTGTCTATCTGTGAGTGTGTCTGTGTGTCTCTGTATGTGTTTCTGTGTGAGTCTCTGTGCGTGTGTGTGTGTGTGCCTGTGTGTGTGTGTGTGTGTCTGTGCCTGTGTGTCTGTGCCTGTGTGTGTGTGTGTGTGTCTGTGCCTGTGTGTGTGTGCCTGTGTGTGTGTGTGTCTGTGCCTGTGTGTCTGTGCCTGTGTGTGTCTGTGCCTGTGTGTGTGTGTGCCTGTGTGTGTGTGTGTCTGTTTGTGTGTGTGTATGTCACAGTAATTTCAGTGCTGCGCTGCTTGGTTATCACTGGCGTTTTGCCGTAACGTTTACAGTAAAATAAAGATAATCTTTTCTTCAACCCTGTTACACATACAGATCCTGGTGGCGAGCCACCTATACACAAACTACACACAAAGCTATAGGTTCCAACTGGTGGTGCAGGACACTCTGCTGGGCGCTACTATGTAGTAGATACACCCACAGCTAGAGCTAGACACGCCCTTTGGACAGAGCAGGACACGCCCCCTTTGACAGTGCGCTGCGTCTAGGTGCTACTCGCACAATCTCACTGGAATCATTTTTAGTCAAGTATGTATCAGATAAGCCTTCATTTACAGTTTATCTGATATGTATTCCCTTATCTGCATCCTCTCAGCACAACTTTCCTATTCGAGAAACATCCATTCTTTTTATTTTAATATAAATACATGTTTATACATATCTCACAAGAATCTTTCTTTTGGACCCCCAATTCAATTTTATAGTTTATTACAGCTTACATCCTTTATATTAGGTTGTGTTAATGTTTTTGAGTGTTGTTAGCTGTATTTTATTGTAACGTGTAACCAAATGTATGCGGAGAGGGATGGGTAATTCTCTGATTCATTAACACAAAGTACATTTTTAAAAATTAAATCTTAAGTGTCCCTCAATAGTTGGGAGGTTTGGTTTATACGTCAGTTAAAAAAAACCCCATACATTAGGAACCATGGGCATTCACAAGAAAACCTCGCACAGCCACTATTAGAAATTTTTTGTCCTATTATTTGTTTTTAAAGCAATAACATGCAATGCCCAAAACACTGAAACATGTAAATGTTGTTGGGGCCTTTTAATTAGCAAATAATGGCTGCGAGGTCATATTAGGTCATAATGTATAGAACATCATTATGATGTCATGCTGCAAAATACTATATATTAGGCCCTCCAGGCTGTTACAAGTCTAAAACATCAAGGGCCAACTACCTGTTTACACAATGGTAAGTAAAGCTATGCAGAAATTACTAGCAATATAATTATTAATTATTAGAATAAACCTCTATCAACTGTATGTAGGATTGAAGCTGACATCTATGATAGTGTAACTTTTGTGCCAACGCGAGTATGATTAATGTACTGCTAGTAGAATGTTGCTGTTGGTACTGTAATGTTAAAGAGATAGAAGTTGTCCGAGGTGTCCTTAATTATAAATGTTATTACTGCCAGGGATAAATGTATTCCAGTGATATGCATACTGGTTACTATTACATACCATACATATTACATACTATTCACACATTGCAATGCCAAGATGTATTCATATGTATAATTTTACTATTTTTAGGACTTTGATGATCTTGATATAATTAATTTTGATGAATATGATTGGACCAAGAAGAATGGTAAGCATAGTGGTTAAAGTTCTGTAATTGTATTAAACCCTGAATTCTTCCCCTCTGGCATCTAAAAACTATATCAATGAACAGGGACAGACTTGAGCAGGAAAAATAATAATAATAATAAAAAAAAACATTCAGAAAAGGAATTTGTTAAATCTCCCCATCTAGGAAGCAGCCACAGCCCTGGGGGGCTCACTTCTACTGTAGCCCCCAGATAGACATATTCCTATATATTAGGCTAGTTGTGGGAGGATGTTTACATTGGAAGATCAGTCAAGTGTTGTATCAAGCTGTGCCCATGTGCATGCTGCCACTTGTAGTCCCACAAGTATGTACTTTAAATGGTGTATTCCATCTGAAAAAAGTTTCTGTTTCTGTTGAATCTCGGGCGAGTTTCTGTTCTAAACAGGCAATTGGAGATCTCAAGACACCAGTATGACTCTTATTTTGCATTTTATCTATAGAAAAACCTTCTGGGACCATAATGAGCTTCTGGAAAAAACTTTTCATGAAGAACGAGTATAAAGAAACACCGTACGAACGGCTAAAGGAGCCTCCAAAGTAAGTTAAAAATCTAGTACAAATGTACACACTTCCAAACCCTTTCCCAGTGTCTTCCCCTCACAGTATATATATGTATGCCCTGCTAAAATGTCTGTAATGTGCACATGGCTCCCTAGACCTTTGTCATTTACCAGGTTTCTCTTCATTTTGCAGGAAGAACTCCAAGAAAAAGAGGAGCAAGAGGCATGCTAAGTAACACCTAAGCATCAGAGAGCCGCCCGCCTTTGTAATCAGTGAAGTAATGCTGCGGAGAAAGTACCCACCTTGTTCAGGTGTAAGTACGGGCTAATCCCCATACTTGCACCTGAAGAAGGCAGGTACTCTCTCCGCAGCAACACCGCCCTTCACTCCACCAAAATTCACTCCACCAGGATGGGACCCCTACCGATACCAAAGTCGGTACGTACCAACAGCGTCACATACCAAAGGCGGCACGTACCAACAGCGTCACATACCAACGGCGGCACGTACCAAAGGCGGCACGTATCAACGGCGGCACGTATCATCATGAACCGTTAGACTCTGGATCCTACCCTACCTAACCGTGATATAACCACTGAGCCTCTGTGTCCTCCCCACCATCAAATAAAAGCAATTCCAATATGTGGGGCTGGTTCTTTAGATGGATGAGTGTAGTAGTGTAGTATACAACACATATTGTCCATGCTGATAGTGTGTCCGGGATGCAGTGTTATGGTGCTGTGTGTGTCTTTATATGACTCAGGTCTTGCAGGTGAGTGGGAGCTAGGTGGGAATGACTGAATATTAGAGATGAGCGCACTCGGATTTCTGAAATCTGAGCCCACCCGAACGTTGCCGATCCGAGTCGGATCCGAGACATATCCGGGTATTGGCGCCAAATTCAAATCTGAAACTGAGGCTCTGACTCATAATCCCGTTGTCGGATCTCGCGATACTCGGATCCTATAAATTCCCCGCTAGTCGCCGCCATCTTCACTCGGGCATTGATCAGGGTAGAGGGAGGGTGTGTTAGGTGGTCCTCTGTCCTGGTAGATCTCGTGCTGTGCTGTTTAGTTCTGTGCTGTGCTGTTTAGTTCTGTGCTGTGCTGTGCTGTGTTCTGCAGTATCAGTCCAGTGGTGCTGTGTGCTGTGCTCTGTCCTTCTGAGGTCAGTGGTGCTGCTGGGTCCTGTGCTGTGTCCTGTTCAGTCCAGTGGTGCTGTGTCCTGTTCAGTCCAGTGGTGCTGTGTCCTGTGCTCTGTGCTTCTAAGGGCATAGTTATTTCCCCAATATTCCCCTGTGTTTAAAAAAATAAAAAAAAGTTATTTAAAAAAATACCAAAAACTAATTTAATTTTTTTTAATTACCACAAAATTTGCACAACCAATCCTGCAGTATAAGCCCATTGGTACTGCAATATTACCAAGTTCACACATTCAGCAGTAAAAGTCCAGTGGTACTGCAATATTACATAGTTCACACATTCTGCAGTATCAGTCCAGTGGTGCTGTGTCCTGTGCTCTGTCCTGCTGAGTTCCGTAGTGCTGCTGGGTCCTGTGCCGTGTCCTGTTCAGTCCAGTGGTGCTGTGTCCTGTGCTCTGTGCTTCTAAGGGCATAGTTATTTCCCCATTATTCCCAAGTTTTTAAAAAAAAAAAAAAAAGTAAAAAAAAAAAAAAATTAAAAATTTTAAAAAAAAATATAATTATAACCAAATTTGCAAAACCAATCCAGCAGTATAAGTCCATTGGTACTGCAATATTACCAAGTTCACACATTCTGCAGTATCTTGTGCTACATATAATGGAGACCAAAAATTTGGAGGATAAAGTAGGGAAAGATCAAGACCCACTTCCTCCTAATGCTGAAGCTGCTGCCACTAGTCATGACATAGACGATGAAATGCCATCAACGTCGTCTTCCAAGCCCGATGCCCAATCTCGTAGTACCGGGCATGTAAAATCCAAAATGCCCAAGTTAAGAAAAAGTAGCAAAAAGAGAAACTTAAAATCATCTGAGGAGAAACGTAAAGTTGCCAATATGCCATTTACGACACGGAGTGGCAAGGAACGGCTTAGGCCCTGGCCCGTGTTCATGACTAGTGGTTCAGCTTCACCCACGGATCTTAGCCCTCCTCCTCCTCCCCCCCCCTACAAAAAATTGAAGAGAGTTATGCTGTCAGCAACAAAACAGCAAACAACTCTGCCTTCTAAAGAGAAATTATCACAAATCCCCAAGGCGAGTCCAAGGGTGTTGGTGGTTGTCAAGCCTGACCTTCCCATCACTGTACGGGAAGAGGTGGCTCGGGAGGAGGCTATTGATGATGTAGCTGGCGCTGTGGAGGAACTTGATGATGAGGATGGTGATGTGGTTATTGTAAATGAGGCACCAGGGGGGGAAACAGCTGATGTCCACTCCTCTACGCAGTCCAGGTACATTTATTGGTGCGAATCATACAAGTTGATGGTTTTCTTATTATATATATTGTGGTGACCCACTCCTCTACGCAGTCCAGATACATTTATTGGTGCGAATCATACAAGTTCAGGGTTTTTAATATATATTGTGGTGACCCACTCCTCTACGCAGTCCAGGTAAATTTTTTGGTGCGAATCATACAAGTTGATGGTTTTCTTATTATATATATTGTGGTGACCCACTCCTCTACGCAGTCCAGGTACATTTATTGGTGCGAATCATAAAAGTTCAGGGTTTTTAATATATATTGTGGTGACCCACTCCTCTACGCAGTCCAGGTACATTTATTGGTGCGAATCATACAAGTTGATGGTTTTCTTATTATATATATTGTGGTGACCCACTCCTCTACGCAGTCCAGATACATTTATTGGTGCGAATCATAAAAGTTCAGGGTTTTTAATATATATTGTGGTGACCCACTCCTCTACGCAGTCCAGGTACATTTATTGGTGCGAATCATACAAGTTCAGGGTTTTTAATATATATTGTGGTGACCCACTCCTCTACGCAGTCCAGGTACATTTATTGGTGCGAATCATACAAGTTCAGGGTTTTTAATATATATTGTGGTGACCCACTCCTCTACGCAGTCCAGGTACATTTATTGGTGTGAATCATACAAGTTGATGGTTTTCTTATTATATATATTGTGGTGACCCACTCCTCTACGCAGTCCAGAAAGATACCTCGTTGCAACGTTTTGGACTAATAACTATATTGTGAGGTGTTCAGAATACACTGTAAATTAGTGGAAATGCTTGTTATTGAATGTTATTGAGGTTACTAATAGCATAGGAGTGAAAATAAGCCCAAAAACTTGATTTTTAAACTTTTTATGTTTTTTCCAAAAAAAATCCGAATCCAAAACCTTAAATCCGAACCGAGACCTTTCGTCAAGTGTTTTACGAGACAAATCCGAACCCCAAAAATAATGAAAATCCGGATCCAAAACACAAAACACGAGACCTCAAAAGTCGCCGGTGCACATCCCTACTGAATATGCAGCAGCTGTGAGTGGACTTGTGGATGTGGAGGGATAAGAATGTGTGGGAAGTAATATACTGAGGGAACGGTCTTTAAAGTGTTTGTGTGTGTGGGGGGGGGGGAGGGGGTAATAGTATTAATGAGGGAAACACAAATTAAGAGGTGGCGCTGATGTGCCATTGAGAAACATTATTGGGGAAGTAACAGTAACAGGGGTGAATTGGGAACTGAAAGAGGCCCTGGAAAAAATTCTTGAATTGGCCTCATGTGGGTGGGACCAAATCAGCTGTAGGTGGGGCTAAAACAAAAGTAGGCGGGATTTAGAACTAATAGAATTTGGTTGTAGTAACATTTAGGAAACCCCATATGTGATGACTTAAGACACAGTGGGTCATTTCTAAAGCAATGCAGGAAAAAGCTGCCAGTCCTGTGTTATAAAATGACATTAATCCTTTTACATGATCTACGACTGGTTTATGCCTCTGTGCTCCAACTTGTTTAGTTGCTACCAACACATACTTCCAATATCCCCTTCATAGAAACATATGTGACTGCGTTTAATAAGTTTAACTATTACGTAACATGTTGGCACAATCGTATCTGATCAGTCTGCCAGAGCAGCATTAGAGACCTCACCGGTCTGTAGCATCTTCCCCTGACGTCATGAGATGCAAACTACCAGACAAACCTCTCTCTTTAATATATAAAATGTGCCCTGTGTGTGTAAAAAAATGCATTAAACATAATCCTTATAGTAAATGACTATTATCCACTGCGATCACCACAAAGGTGAAATGCTTCAAGCATCTGCAAGAAAACACTATTTTTGTAACATTTTTGTATGAGCCCTAAATGTGCCCAGTGATTGGGGGTGGTTTGAATTAATAACAGTGCAGGGAGGGTTGGCAGACAATGGTATAAGTGAAGAGAGCTAATCCAAGGGTTTGCTGTTGATATAGTAAGAGCAAAGGATGAAGGATTAATGATATTGTCAGTGCAATGTGGGCTGGTCATATATTCAACAAAGTGATCTGAGAATGGAACCAGTGCAAGGTAGAAGGAGGCAATGGAATCAATGCAGGAACCATTAAAGTATCACCAGAGCTGGAATAAGGCTCTGGGGGGCCCAGGGTACTTAAAACAGGTGGTTATCATTTTAGATACATTATAGACAAATACACAGCAATAATGTGTGCACTACTGTTAGGTACACGCAGCTCTGCCTTCACCAGCAGTACAGTGTGAAGTAGGACATACCTCCCAACTGTCCTTGTAGTCGGACCAAATCCTGATTAAGCAAGACAGTCACCCACATTTGGGTCTGCCCCAACAGATTCAGGACAGTTGGCAGACTGTCCTGCTCTCTCCTACCTTTTCTTGTCACTTTCACCACTTGTGGCTGCTGGTGTCTTTAGATCAGTTGCTGTTTATCTGGATCCTGGAATGTTAGGGGCCCTATTTGGAAAAAAATAGGTATGGGAGGTATGTCCTACTTCACACTGTTATGCTTGTTATGGCAGAGCTGCAGCAACTAACAGCAGTGCACACAGCATTGCCGGTTTATTTGTCTAAAATGAAGACCATATTAGACAATAGGGGGCCCCCCTGTCTTAAGTGCCCCGGGCCCCCCAGAACCTTAATCAGCTCTGCCCACCACAACCCAATCTAACTAACAAGAATGTTTCAGTCCAATCACATGAACAATATAAGAAACATTGGTACTTATCCGACTTTCTCTCTCTCTTTGCTCCTCCGTTCAGACCTCTCACAGCAGCACAGCTTATAGTGTCTCCAGTCTATACAGCGTTGGTCTCTATCATCACTGCAGTAGCCCTCGCTCATAACTGTTTCCTCTCCTCCCTGCTCCTTCTCCTCTTCCAGCTGCTTCCTCTCTCTCTACGTCCCTCTCAGAATTCCAACTGCTCCTTCACCCGCTCCTCTTCCCCACTGCATGCTGGGAGATGCTGTTCTCTGCTTGCAGGGGAGGCATCTAAAGCACATGTGCTGCCTGCTTGGTTCGTCAGTGCTACATATATATTTATTTGAGCCACCAGTCTACCTGGTAATCTTACGATGAAACCTATGGATGATCTTCCCCTAATAACACTAATTCAGCCTCAAAATGTTCCCAATCTCCACTCTGAGCCACACTCGCTCCTCTTGTTCCAGCTCTGCCCTCTTCCAATCAGAATGTTAGCTCTCTCATGAGCAGGGTCCTCCCCATCCTTTGTTTTCATGGCTGCATTCATTTTGTCTCCCTTGTATGTCCCTGTTTTATGTATGTCCTGTTTACCCCAAAGTCCAGCTCTGCACAGTACTGTGGTATAAAACAAACCAATGACAATAATAACTAACATCACTGTATTTAAAAGTAGGTTGCACATAAAAGCATTGTTTTTGTCGGAGGGGTATGACAGTATAGCTAGCACATTTTATTAGATGTGCCAGATTCTACAGGTCTATAGTTATTACCCGTCTTTAATTTCCAGCCTGAAGTTTTAAAAGTATGCCCCTGAAAAGCGCTCTATTCAGAATTGTTCGGATTCCGGGTGGGTCTCCCGGACTCCCGGGAGAGTATGGCAGCCTCCCGCATCTGGCCACTTCCCAGTGAAGTGGTCAGAATCAGACACAAAATGCAGCAATTTTCAGGAAATCGCGGAGTTTGGTCCTGTCCCCAGCTGTAAAATGACACATTACGTCACAGGGGGGGGGGGGGGTCAAAATGACACGATTTTCTGAGCCCCGCCCCTCACACGCCCACCTCACCCCGGCAGCTCCCGGACGCCGACTGCCATAAATTGGCATGTATGTTTTACATCTATTTTTATTTTCTTAATCTCCCTAGGTTACCCTATTACCACCCTCTACACAGCTAACACAAGACAACAACCCTCTGACCAACATTGCTGTGTGACTGATCACACAGGCAACACAATACTTTTACCTTTGTATTCTAGCTGGACCAATGTACAATATGATGTAGCACGTGCCCCTGTGTATCAAACCATTGTCCCATAGATTGTAAGCTGTGAGCAGGGCCCTCTTACCTCTCTGTATGTATTACACAGTATTGTTTCATTAATGTTTGTTCCCAATTGTACAGCACTGCAGAATCTGCTGGCGCTATATAAATAAATGTTGATGATGATGATATGCAACTCTCCAACTCCACTGCTCCCTACATCTCCAGCCTCATCTCCATTCATGCTCCATCCCGCCCTCTGCGTTCAGCCAATGATCGTCGCCTCTCTTCCCCCCTGGTCACCTCCTCCCATGCTCGCATCCAAGACTTCTCCCGTGCTGCCCCCCTCCACTGGAACCAGCTCCACTGCTCCATCAGAACTTCACCCAACTTGTCCAGCTTCAAACGGGCCTTTAAAACCCACCTCTTCCTTATAGCCTTCCAGTCCCCCACTTAACTGCCCTCCTTCCAGTCTCCCACCTACCTCCCTCCTCGTCGCTCTCCTCTCCCCCCTCTCCGTCCTTGCCTCCGCTCTCCCCCTTTCCTCCTCCTATCCTTGCGTCTCTGTCCGTCCTACCCTCCCCTTAGATTGTACGCTCCTTCGAGCAGGGCCTCCTCTCCTCCTGTTCTCCACCACCTTAACTCTGCTCTCCGGCTCCTTGTCTCTTCCGTGAGGCCCTTCTACCCCCGGGGCCTCTCACCTTTCATCTAGCTGTACTTTGAGCTTCCGAGTTACTGTGCTTTTTGTTAACTGTTCCGTGCTGTCTCACCCTGTACCGTGTTTCTGTCTGTCCGTGTACGGCGCTACGGATACCTAGTGGCGCCCTATAAATAAATACTACAAATAATAATAATAATATGCGGGATAAATAGTCCTAGTCCCCAGAAAAAGCTCTGCAAAAGTGTAAATGAAACATACTCTAGTACATAGCTCCAATTACTGTAATTATGGCGGTAATATTGATCAGTTGTTATGGATGATCAATGCGGAGATCATAATTACAGTAATTGGAACGCTGGCTGCGAACAGACGTCACTCTCCGCAGACACTAATGATATAAACAGAAATCATTATACGGGTGTTGTTGTCACACGAGCTGGTAGATGAAGTACAGGACATACATCATCACGCGGTGAAGGATTCCGCTGTCCATCCGGTCAGAGGCGACCTGAGCACCTTATCCCTTATTAGTGTAATGTATCATATCAAAGACAGATCATCACTTTTATCATTATTTAATCTACTAACAAGGTTATAAAACACTAATTTATACTTTTGCAGAAGACGATGAACAGATTTTATTTTAATTCCCAATAAATCTGGGACAGTGATTTCTCCCGTAGAGAGACTGATGGATACACGGTAACTGGACAAAAATCCTCATTTAAGGCCCTATTCAGTCCCGAACGCCGCATCTTGCGTGAAATAGCTCTACGCATGCGCCACAACGGGACTCAGCCAAATAAAAATGACACTTATTACTGCCTAGGACTTGAAGGGCGGAACGGGGGAGGGAAGGGGCGGATGAACGCACCAATGTACAATAAGGGTGTGCCGGACGTTCAACGCGGATACAGGCGGTTCAAGCTCTGTATTTCTCCTAAGTACATGTGAATACAGCAGAATTATGCTCAAGCTCTGAGCTCCTTTTCTAACCCACAAGTTGTAAATAACAAAGTTCTCTTATATTTAACTATGAAAAAAATAAAAAATGTAACTGTTTAATAAGTTTGAAAGTGTAAATATTCGGTCCCAGAGAAAACATGAAAACACCAACTGGACAACATGAAAACACCAACTGGACAGCTGGACGGATCTCAGGGCATTTATATCCCAGTAACAGTTGTATAACCCGCTAGAACCAGGTGATAGATGTGACACAGGGACCCCCCAGCTTAGATCGGGATGAGATTTCACAGACGCAGACACCAGCTTCTATAAACAGCTCTCACCGGTGTTTACAGCCGCGTCGCACATTATGATAAACGCTACATGTACAAATAAACTCAGAAAGACGGATGGCGCTGCGGAATGCGGCTCAGAGTTCTGTCTGTTCCTGCGGAGGAGCCCAGCGGGACCACCTCTCCATCACAGTGCTGGAGATCTCGTTCCTCAGACAGACGCTGCTTCTTAGCAAACGCTCTTATTTGTTTTTAATGCACAATGTTTTGACTCAATGTTTGTTTTAGTCCTGAAAAGTTACCGCAAAATTAGGACCGAATGAAGATAAAATTGTATATTTATATTTTATTTAACCATTATACCAATTACTCACAATCAGTGTATTGGGACAATTGTGTGTTTTAGTGTGAGGTGGATTTGTCAGACAAATATAGGTGAAAAATCCTGAAATAAAAACAAATCTCAGCCTATACGTCCAGACAGAACGCGCTGTAACCCCTACAAGGGCGATGACGAGTGAGACAGACCCACAATCACCCCTGAGTAACAGCATGGAATCTACAGGGAATATTGTGATTTGTGTGTGGCTGAGGTTGTTGGGGTGATCCTGGGATCTGTCACCCCAATATTATCACAACACTGGGCGCTCGTATCCAGGCTTTGTATAGATTGCCACAGAAACGTCATATTATGGATTAATAAAACTCAGTTTAACCAAAAATAAATTAATGTTCAGGGAAAACTATCAGTAAAATACAACATATTATGTTATTTAAAGTTTAATAAAAATTTACTTTGTCATTTAATCATTAGATAAAGATAAAAAAACAAAAAACGTTTATTATATACATATCCCCCCCACACTTTTTTTAAATAGTGTTTTAGTATTTTAGTGTGATTGTATAGCTTGGAGGTGTTACTGGTGCCCATGAAGAGGACTAGACACTGTCCACAGATATTTACATAGCTCCAACGTGATAGAGCGTCAGCTTGTCAGCGCCCTCTGATCGCTTTGTCTCGTTTCGTTGCTGTGTTTGTAAAGTGCTACGGATAATGTTGGCGCTATATAAATAAATGTAATAAATAATAATATCTATTGGAATAATATAAAATACAGTTAGTTGTGTTCTCCTTTTAGCCTCTTAGACAGAGGTCATACTGTACGTCTGCTGGGCTGGGCTGCCCCATATCATATATCAGTTTGTAAAGCGCTGAAATCCATTACTTTGAGTTGTACATGCAGCGTATAATGTGCTCTGGAATCGCTGTTCTCACGCTTCACCTACCAGGGGCGTAACGGACGGAACCAAAGGGGAATTATTACATTTAATTTGAAACATCTGGTATTAGAAAAGAATAACACATAGAATCAGAGTTCAGAGACATACACAGATATATATGGAAGACGTGACACTTATAGAAAGAAGAGGGTGATATACATCATTTCTATTACAATCTTGGGAGACGCCGTCAGTGATCCTGGTCCTGGGAATGTCAGGGTGATTAATTCTGACCCCCACGATGTAGGACACAGTTTCTCAGCTCTCTCCTCTGATATATCTGATACACACAATATATTACGGATACGTGTGATCTACAAATGTATCCTGCGCAGACCATCCCCAGCCTCTTAGAAGCAGGGAGGCCGTACGTCCCCTATTGTTCCAAGGGTTGATAGATTTGTCCCTCTTTTTCTGTGTAATAAATGCAGTTTTCACTATTTGCTTTTTCTGGACTTTAGAAGTTATCATTTATTAAATAGAGGTATTTAAAAAACCAAACAAACTGCGCTATAACCAACATCCTGTGAATGTTGAGGGTTGTAGTACGGTGATACGCTCAGGCAGGGCTCTGAGTATGATTATAAAGGGATCGCAGCACAGGAGACAGCCGGACGAGTACAATCCATGGTAAATCACACGTCTGATCTCTGCCTGTGTCGCCCTCCCTACAGACGACAGTTATGGAGAGCATGTCACCGCTGTAACACTGTGTACGGCTATTTCCAGCCATTAAGACGGCTCGATAGTCAGTAGCACAGACATTAGCCACAAATGAAAACATCACTTACTGCTTCCAACTCCCAAATGAAGAGAGAGCGCTGATGTGCATCTCCCAGCGCCCGGCGTACGTCACACAATGATAACTACGATGGGATTAGACTGGTAAGAAGAAGGTCACTGTCTGAATAATCGAGGTGTCATCCAGATGTCTCCAGAAGCCAGTAACATCACTAAAGAGCGAGGCATTTTGTGCCTCGTGCCTCAGTGATATAACAGGTTCCTGGTGAGTTCTGCTTGGGTCCACAACATAATTACAGATACACTTTGATACCATCGTCCAGAGATTACTGTGACGTTAGTAGGTAGGACAGGCCAGTGTCCGAGGACTCCTTACCTCCACCGGTCCTCGCAAGGATTCCGCCTGCTCAGCTCCCACCTCCAGCGTCACGTCTACGGAGGCGAACGGCCGGCTCGCCATCTGCTGCCGCTCTCGCATCAGTTGCTGCGGAGAAGAAAAGTAATTTATTAGAAGTGACTAATACCTCGTTACTATCAATATCTAATAGCTACAAACTAAGAAACGGACCTTCCAGGTCCATGAAACGGTCCCTTCTCTCACATGAATCAAGAATAATAATTTAATACGGGGTAAATTAAATTGAAGAGTTTCAAATAATATTAACTTGTGGGACTGGAATATGTCATGTGGGGTATAAATCATTTTGTACAGATAATGTTTATCTGTCTCCTATGGCTGTAACGCTGAATGTACCACAATGGGCTCTCTCGTCACATTGAGGTGTTGATGTTTACGTGATAAATAGACCCCCAGCGTTTTCCTAAGGAGGCGATCTATGGTTAGTGAGAGGTCTGTGTGATATAACACTTTATTCCAGCACGTGTCTGTTTTTTTTACTAATTAGGAATATTCTTTAGTTTAGTGAGTTTCTCCTTCAGTGGACTCTAGAGCAGATCCCTGACCCAGCTTCGGAGTTTATCAGATATTATATATTAATAATAATAATTATATTACTTTATGATGCTACAAGGACCTCTCACACTGTTGTATCATGTGCTCACCATTAAATTTAACACATACGAAACGTCTCTTAAGAGAAAGTCACTATAAGCCACTAGCCAATCAAATCACACAGAAGGAACGCCAATTTGTCGCATGCGACTGTTCGGGGGTCAGGCTGGACGAGCACCCCCATATGTTGTAATGAGCCCACAAACGATTGGTGATAGGTATCTGACAACCAGATATTTGGGCAGTTTGGGTCCCTATCTACAGCACGGTGGACGGGTTTGGTCTAATGATTAAATTATACGACAGAAGCACAACAAGCGTTGCCGGCTAATAATTCTCCTTCTTTACCACCTCCAATTTATCTCTGAGTGGAACTTGCTGCTAATTAAATGTATGCTGATTATGTGGCTCTAATAATGGGATGGGAAACCATATAATTCATTACAAGGGGGTAATTATCCAGCACTAACTGTACACTAATTAATAACAGTCTGTTATATGGGTTAATAAGTAGATAAAACAGTGTTTTAGACACAATAGAGTACATGAGAAATGAGAACATAACATGCCTGTAAAACAATATACACAGATAATATACAAGTCACATTATACATTCTACATTGTGATAAAGTGCTGATCCCAACAAAGAGACGACTGATTTAGATATATACCCATTATACATATATATATATATATATATATATATATATATATATATATATATATATATATATATATACAACCTGCAGAGGGAACTAACATCAAAGTGTATGTGTCCTATACATAGAATGTATCACCCAGGAGTCCTAGGGTTCCACTTACAATAACACATTGTTAGACAACAAACAACTTTGTTAAGATCACAATAGGCTTCCAGGGACCGTCCTGGGGATACAGATTTGTCCCTATTCATTGTATAAGATGAGCACTGTCCCTATTTTCATCCAACAGAGATGAGTACTGAGATATTTCTGTCACACTGGCGGCTCCCAATTCAGCTACAATACTAGTTTTACAGATTACATGGGCATATTGTTGGTGAAAATGGGTGTTTTTGGGGCGATAAGTTTCTTTCCTGCTTCACCCTACACATTACAGGGTAAGAATCGATGGCTTTCTCCCTTTGCGTGGGAGAATCTGACAGACATGACAGTGCTACATGTACTGTTATCACCAGCGATGGAAACAGTGTCCTATAATAAAGTTATTTCTAACCTATCTACGTGTGAATTGGAAAGTCTAATTGACAGTAAATAGACTTCAATTGTAAAGCACTACAGAGTATGTTGCAGCTATATAAGTAAAGTGATAATAAACAGACTGATCTCTAACCAGGACTATAAACACTGCTAGTTATTGCACTGCATATCTTATTCCATGATAAATAATGAATAAACATCTATAGAGACGGCACAGTGTTATGTGTGCGATTAGTATGTGCTTTGTATGTGCTTAGTGTGCTCAGTCCGTGTTTTGGTGATAAATCAGGAAGATGTAGGTAAGTTACCCCAGAGCAACACAGGTTAAACACACTGAAAACATTACGAACGCATCTGAAACGCAGACGTTTAACGCCAGTGTGTAGATAGCGGGCGGGAAGATCAATAATTAAAGTTATTTCTAGATCATCATATTATAAAGCAGGGATAACAGACAAGGAAGGAATATCTCAAGGACATGGAGAGACGTGATAGCTCAGTAAATCGTGAAGGTATCGATGCAGAATAAAGAGACTTGTGAAGAACAAGATCACTGAACAAGAAGCCGTATCGGATACAAGAATAGAATCTCCCAATATCTGCACATAAACTGTAAATGCTCCGTCCCAAAGTGGGAATAGCAACTAATATAGCGTTATATCCACAAACCAACACATTGCATGTAACAACCTTACTCTCATCTTACTACACATTAAGAGCAATTAAACACATGGTCGAGTCTATACTGGAATATCAGAGTGTGCTGGATATTATATCACCAGAAACTAGACTGTCAAGAGTCCCTATTATAGTGGGTATAACGCAGAGTGTCTGTCTCATAGTGCGTATAACACAGTGTCTGTCTCATAGTGCGTATAACGCAGCGGGTGTCTGTCTCATAGTGCGTATAACGCAGCGAGTATCTGTCTCATAGTGCGTATAACACAGCGGGTGTCTGTCTCATAGTGCGTATAACACAGCGGGTGTCTGTCTCATAGTGCGTATAACACAGCGGGTGTCTGTCTCATAGTGCGTATAACACAGCGAGTGTCCTTCTCATAGTGCGTATAACACAGCGTGTGTCTGTCTCATAGTGCGTATAACACAGCGTGTGTCTGTCTCATAGTGCGTATAACACAGCAGGTGTCTGTCTCATAGTGCGTATAACACAGCGAGTGTCCGTCTCATAGTGCGTATAACACAGAGTGTCTGTCTCATAGTGCGTATAACACAGCAGGTGTCTGTCTCATAGTGCGTATAACACAGCGGGTGTCTGTCTCATAGTGCGTATAACACAGCGAGTGTCCTTCTCATAGTGCGTATAACACAGCGGGTGTCTGTCTCATAGTGCGTATAACACAGTAGGTGTCTGTCTCATAGTGCGTATAACACAGCAGGTGTCTGTCTCATAGTGCGTATAACACAGCGAGTGTCTGTCTCATAGTGCGTATAACACAGCGGGTGTCTGTCTCATAGTGCATATAACACAGCGAGTGTCCTTCTCATAGTGCGTATAAAACAGCGGGTGTCTGTCTCATAGTGCGTATAACACAGCGGGTGTCTGTCTCATAGTGCGTATAACGCAGCGGGTGTCTGTCTCATAGTGCATATAACACAGCAAGTGTCTGTCTCATAGTGCGTATAACACAGCGAGTGTCCTTCTCATAGTGCGTATAAAACAGCGGGTGTCTGTCTCATAGTGCGTATAACACAGCGGGTGTCTGTCTCATAGTGCGTATAACACAGCGAGTGTCTGTCTCATAGTGCGTATAACACAGCGAGTGTCTGTCTCATAGTGCGTATAACACAGCGAGTGTCTGTCTCATAGTGCGTATAACACAGCGGGTGTCTGTCTCATAGTGCGTATAACGCAGCAGGTGTCTGTCTCATAGTGCGTATAACACAGCGAGTGTCTGTCTCATAGTGCGTATAACACAGCGAGTGTCTGTCTCATAGTGCGTATAACACAGAGAGTGTCTGTCTCATAGTGCGTATAACACAGCGAGTGTCTGTCTCATAGTGCGTATAACACAGCGAGTGTCTGTCTCATAGTGCGTATAACACAGCGGGTGTCTGTCTCATAGTGCGTATAACACAGCGGGTGTCTGTCTCATAGTGCGTATAACACAGCGAGTGTCTGTCTCATAGTGCGTATAACACAGCGAGTGTCTGTCTCATAGTGCGTATAACACAGCGGGTGTCTGTCTCATAGTGCGTATAACACAGCGAGTGTCTGTCTCATAGTGCGTATAACACAGCGAGTGTCTGTCTCATAGTGCGTATAACACAGCGAGTGTCTGTCTCATAGTGCGTATAACACAGCAGGTGTCTGTCTCATAGTGCGCATAACACAGCGAGTGTCTGTCTCATAGTGCATATAACACAAGGGTGTCTGTCTCATAGTGCGTATAACACAGCAGGTGTCTGTCTCATAGTGCGCATAACACAGCGAGTGTCTGTCTCATAGTGCATATAACACAGCAAGTGTCTGTCTCATAGTGCGTATAACGCAGCGAGTGTCTGTCTCATAGTGCGTATAACGCAGCGGGTGTCTGTCTCATAGTGCGTATAACGCAGCGGGTGTCTGTCTCATAGTGCGTATAACACAGCAGGTGTCTGTCTCATAGTGCGTATAACACAGCAGGTGTCTGTCTCATAGTGCGTATAACACAGCGGGTGTCTGTCTCATAGTGCGTATAACACAGCGAGTGTCCTTCTCATAGTGCGTATAACACAGCGGGTGTCTGTCTCATAGTGCGTATAACACAGCGGGTGTCTGTCTCATAGTGCGTATAACACAGCGAGTATCTGTCTCATAGTGCGTATAACACAGCGAGTGTCCGTCTCATAGTGCGTATAACACAGCGGGTGTCTGTCTCATAGTGCGTATAACGCAGCGGGTGTCTGTCTCATAGTGCGTATAACACAGCAGGTGTCTGTCTCATAGTGCGTATAACACAGCAGGTGTCTGTCTCATAGTGCGTATAACACAGCGAGTGTCTGTCTCATAGTGCGTATAACACAGCGGGTGTCTGTCTCATAGTGCGTATAACACAGCGGGTGTCTGTCTCATAGTGCGTATAACACAGCGGGTGTCTGTCTCATAGTGCGTATAACACAGCGGGTGTCTGTCTCATAGTGCGTATAACACAGCGAGTGTCCTTCTCATAGTGCGTATAACACAGCGAGTGTCCTTCTCATAGTGCGTATAACACAGCGGATGTCTGTCTCATAGTGCGTATAACACAGCGGGTGTCTGTCTCATAGTGCGTATAACACAGCGAGTATCTGTCTCATAGTGCGTATAACACAGCGAGTGTCTGTCTCATAGTGCGTATAACACAGCGAGTGTCCTTCTCATAGTGCGTATAACACAGCGGGTGTCTGTCTCATAGTGCGTATAACGCAGCGGGTGTCTGTCTCATAGTGCATATAACACAGCAAGTGTCTGTCTCATAGTGCGTATAACACAGCGAGTGTCTGTCTCATAGTGCGTATAACACAGCGGGTGTCTGTCTCATAGTGCGTATAACACAGCGGGTGTCTGTCTCATAGTGCGTATAACACAGCGGGTGTCTGTCTCATAGTGCGTATAACACAGCGAGTGTCCTTCTCATAGTGCGTATAACACAGCGAGTGTCCTTCTCATAGTGCGTATAACACAGCGGATGTCTGTCTCATAGTGCGTATAACACAGCGGTGTCTGTCTCATAGTGCGTATAACACAGCGAGTATCTGTCTCATAGTGCGTATAACACAGCGAGTGTCTGTCTCATAGTGCGTATAACACAGCGAGTGTCCTTCTCATAGTGCGTATAACACAGCGGGTGTCTGTCTCATAGTGCGTATAACGCAGCGGGTGTCTGTCTCATAGTGCATATAACACAGCAAGTGTCTGTCTCATAGTGCGTATAACACAGCGAGTGTCTGTCTCATAGTGCGTATAACACAGCGAGTGTCTGTCTCATAGTGCGTATAACACAGCGAGTGTCCTTCTCATAGTGCGTATAACACAGCGGGTGTCTGTCTCATAGTGCGTATAACGCAGCAGGTGTCTGTCTCATAGTGCGTATAACGCAGCAGGTGTCTGTCTCATAGTGCGTATAACACAGCAGGTGTCTGTCTCATAGTGCGTATAACACAGCGGGTGTCTGTCTCATAGTGCGTATAACACAGCGGGTGTCTGTCTCATAGTGCGTATAACACAGCGGGTGTCTGTCTCATAGTGCGTATAACACAGCGGGTGTCTGTCTCATAGTGCGTATAACACAGCGGGTGTCTGTCTCATAGTGCGTATAACACAGCGGGTGTCTGTCTCATAGTGCGTATAACACAGCGGGTGTCCGTCTCATAGTGCGTATAACACAGCGAGTGTCCGTCTCATAGTGCGTATAACACAGCGGGTGTCTGTCTCATAGTGCGTATAACGCAGCGGGTGTCTGTCTCATAGTGCGTATAACACAGCAGGTGTCTGTCTCATAGTGCGTATAACACAGCAGGTGTCTGTCTCATAGTGCGTATAACACAGCGAGTGTCTGTCTCATAGTGCGTATAACACAGCGGGTGTCTGTCTCATAGTGCGTATAACACAGCGGGTGTCTGTCTCATAGTGCGTATAACACAGCGGGTGTCTGTCTCATAGTGCGTATAACACAGCGGGTGTCTGTCTCATAGTGCGTATAACACAGCGAGTGTCCTTCTCATAGTGCGTATAACACAGCGAGTGTCCTTCTCATAGTGCGTATAACACAGCGGATGTCTGTCTCATAGTGCGTATAACACAGCGGGTGTCTGTCTCATAGTGCGTATAACACAGCGAGTATCTGTCTCATAGTGCGTATAACACAGCGAGTGTCTGTCTCATAGTGCGTATAACACAGCGAGTGTCCTTCTCATAGTGCGTATAACACAGCGGGTGTCTGTCTCATAGTGCGTATAACGCAGCGGGTGTCTGTCTCATAGTGCATATAACACAGCAAGTGTCTGTCTCATAGTGCGTATAACACAGCGAGTGTCTGTCTCATAGTGCGTATAACACAGCGAGTGTCTGTCTCATAGTGCGTATAACACAGCGAGTGTCCTTCTCATAGTGCGTATAACACAGCGGGTGTCTGTCTCATAGTGCGTATAACGCAGCAGGTGTCTGTCTCATAGTGCGTATAACGCAGCAGGTGTCTGTCTCATAGTGCGTATAACACAGCAGGTGTCTGTCTCATAGTGCGTATAACACAGCGGGTGTCTGTCTCATAGTGCGTATAACACAGCGGGTGTCTGTCTCATAGTGCGTATAACACAGCGGGTGTCTGTCTCATAGTGCGTATAACACAGCGGGTGTCTGTCTCATAGTGCGTATAACACAGCAGGTGTCTGTCTCATAGTGCGTATAACACAGCGGGTGTCTGTCTCATAGTGCGTATAACACAGCAGGTGTCTGTCTCATAGTGCGTATAACACAGAGTGTCTGTCTCATAGTGCGTATAACACAGAGTGTCTGTCTCATAGTGCGTATAACACAGCGAGTGTCTGTCTCATAGTGCGTATAACACAGCAGGTGTCTGTCTCATAGTGCGTATAACACAGAGTGTCTGTCTCATAGTGCGTATAACACAGAGTGTCTGTCTCATAGTGCGTATAACACAGCAGGTGTCTGTCTCATAGTGCGTATAACACAGCAGGTGTCTGTCTCATAGTGCGTATAACGCAGCGAGTGTCTGTCTCATAGTGCGTATAACACAGCGAGTGTCTGTCTCATAGTGCGTATAACACAGCAGGTGTCTGTCTCATAGTGCGTATAACACAGCAGGTGTCTGTCTCATAGTGCGTATAACACAGCAGGTGTCTGTCTCATAGTGCGTATAACACAGCGGGTGTCTGTCTCATAGTGCGTATAACACAGCAGGTGTCTGTCTCATAGTGCGTATAACACAGCAGGTGTCTGTCTCATAGTGCGTATAACACAGCAGGTGTCTGTCTCATAGTGCGTATAACACAGCGGGTGTCTGTCTCATAGTGCGTATAACACAGCGAGTGTCTGTCTCATAGTGCGTATAACACAGCGGGTGTCTGTCTCATAGTGCGTATAACACAGCGGGTGTCTGTCTCATAGTGCGTATAACACAGCGAGTGTCTATCTCATAGTGCGTATAACACAGCGGGTGTCTGTCTCATAGTGCGTATAACGCAGCGAGTGTCTGTCTCATAGTGCGTATAACACAGCGGGTGTCTGTCTCATAGTGCGTATAACACAGCGGGTGTCTGTCTCATAGTGCGTATAACACAGCGGGTGTCTGTCTCATAGTGCGTATAACACAGAGTGTCTGTCTCATAGTGCGTATAACACAGAGTGTCTGTCTCATAGTGCGTATAACACAGCGAGTGTCTGTCTCATAGTGCGTATAACACAGCGAGTGTCTGTCTCATAGTGCGTATAACACAGCGAGTGTCTATCTCATAGTGCGTATAACACAGCGGGTGTCTGTCTCATAGTGCGTATAACGCAGCGAGTGTCTGTCTCATAGTGCGTATAACACAGCGGGTGTCTGTCTCATAGTGCGTATAACACAGCGGGTGTCTGTCTCATAGTGCGTATAACACAGCGGGTGTCTGTCTCATAGTGCGTATAACACAGAGTGTCTGTCTCATAGTGCGTATAACACAGAGTGTCTGTCTCATAGTGCGTATAACACAGCGAGTGTCTGTCTCATAGTGCGTATAACGCAGCGAGTGTCTGTCTCATAGTGCGTATAACACAGCGAGTGTCTGTCTCATAGTGCGTATAACACAGAGTGTCTGTCTCATAGTGCGTATAACGCAGCGAGTGTCTGTCTCATAGTGCGTATAACACAGCGAGTGTCTGTCTCATAGTGCGTATAACGCAGCAGGTGTCTGTCTCATAGTGCGTATAACACAGCAGGTGTCTGTCTCATAGTGCGTATAACACAGCAGGTGTCTGTCTCATAGTGCGTATAACACAGCAGGTGTCTGTCTCATAGTGCGTATAACACAGCGAGTGTCTGTCTCATAGTGCGTATAACACAGCGAGTGTCTGTCTCATAGTGCGTATAACGCAGCGGGTGTCTGTCTCATAGTGCGTATAACGCAGCGGGTGTCTGTCTCATAGTGCGTATAACACAGCGGGTGTCTGTCTCATAGTGCGTATAACGCAGCGGGTGTCTGTCTCATAGTGCGTATAACGCAGCGGGTGTCTGTCTCATAGTGCGTATAACGCAGCAGGTGTCTGTCTCATAGTGCGTATAACACAGCAGGTGTCTGTCTCATAGTGCGTATAACACAGCGAGTGTCTGTCTCATAGTGCGTATAACACAGAGTGTCTGTCTCATAGTGCGTATAACACAGAGTGTCTGTCTCATAGTGCGTATAACACAGCGAGTGTCTGTCTCATAGTGCGTATAACACAGCGAGTATCTGTCTCATAGTGCGTATAACACAGCGAGTGTCTGTCTCATAGTGCGTATAACACAGCGGGTGTCTGTCTCATAGTGCGTATAACGCAGCGAGTGTCTGTCTCATAGTGCGTATAACACAGCGAGTGTCTGTCTCATAGTGCGTATAACACAAGGGTATGATGCATGTTCGACAGTTACATAATTGACATTTATATGGTCAAATATAATCAGTGTTATTAGGTTGATAATAATATCCCTAACCTAACCCGTAATCATATAATACTGTTGACATTCGAATTGTCGACCTAATGTTGTCGATTCTCTGAATGCCAACCAAACGAATGTGTAGCCGACAACCTCACACCCAGCACAGGCCGGTGAGTGTCAGGATTTAAGACGATTTCAGTCGTATAACATTTATGGCGTTATAGCGCCAGATTTGACAGATTTGGCCTGTGTTTTATGCCGATGTTATAAAGAGGCAAAACTGTATTTTAAGATGCATTTTCCAATCATGAAATGTAAAATTGAAACCCAACAAAACGAGTGATCACAGGATGCAGCTATTAGCACAAGGTAGACACAAAAGTGGCTGCGCAGATAACATCGCACCCAGACAATAATTCTCCTGTCATCGCTTCTCCGCCTGGCGGCTAAGATCACCTGTAGTACTGTTCTAAGGGCAAGGGCAACCTCTCTGCCCATGATGGGTCTACCATTGTCTGGCAAGGGGGTGGAACAGGTAAGCCCAGGGTATCATGCTGCCAGTTTGGGGGCATCAGTAGGAAAGCCCCAGGTACCATGATGCCATGTTGGTATGTATGTATTGGTGAGGGAGTTTGTTGGTGTGGCCTTAAGACTCCTACTTTCCACCAACACATGCCGCAAAGACTTAAGAAGAGGACATGAAGGTTGCACATTTTTAATGCACTTGGGTGGAGCCAGTAGGTACCACGGGCTTTTTAAAAGGAACAAAAGAGTCATAAAACAGGGACATGCCAATATTTTATCTGACTTCCTTTTCTTTAACTATTATTATAATAAACATCTGGCGTTATCTCTACCTGGCGCAGTCCGCTGGCATAAGCCTACTAACGAGCAGTCACACATTGCGGCAAAGCATGTTATGGTAATGGCCGGCACACGCCAAGGACAGTATATATTAATCTTTTCCACAGCTGCTGAAGACGGCTGTTCACTTTGTGAGTCTGAATAACCTGGAGAAGGACTAACAGGTGTCTCTCAGCCCTTTATCGGCTAATGAAGATGAAAATGGCCCAGCTCGTTGTGCTAATAGCAAAGTAATCACATTGTGCGAGCAATTTTACATTTTACAGCCATTTGATAAAGAACGGGATGGCAGCACTTAGGTCATTTGCACGTTTATGAAGCTTAAGTGTTTGTTGAGCGCGGTCTGAACCAGTTGTTGACGTGAGCTATTAAAGAACTTCAGGATGGAGAGTCTATTGTTAAAGACACAGTCACAGTTCATGATCTGACCAAAGAGCAGACGTTAATATGTTATTGTGAAATAAAACACCGGACACTGGAGGAATTGACTCCTCCGCAGATACAGGGTGATTGTCGTGGCGTCGTTATTCTCTGTATTAGGCAAATATTGGAGGTTTTCATTTATTGACATGTACGCATCATATCAATCACTCTTAAAACGACACCACAGTGCACAATTACATTGTAAAATGCAGAAATAGTCATTCCATTTATTTACAAAGGGTGAGGTTACAACTTACTGACAGAACTCATCATCTTTCCTTCTGCCAATGTTGCTTTTCATCCCAATATCTCCCTCTTGGTTGACAACATCACTCTGTCTCCTGTCACCCAGGCCCGCTTTACCCCTCATATCCAGTCCCTCACCAAATCCTGCCAATTCTTCCTCCGTAACATCACGATAATCTGTCCCTTCCTCTTTCAGGAAGCAACCGAAATCCTGGTCCAGTCACTCCTCATTTCTCGTCTTGACTATTGTAACCTCCTTCTCACTGGTCTTCCTCATTCTCGCTCTTCTGACCTTCAATCCATACAGAACGCTGCGGCTCATCTTCCTCTCCCACCGCAGCTCTTCCGCTTCTCCTCTGCGTAAATCCCTACATTAGCTTCCTATCCGTTTCAGAGTTCAGTTCACGCTCCTTACCCTCACTTACACAGCCCTTACCAACGCTTCTCCCCCTTACATCTCTGACCTTGTCTCGAGGTACATACCTACCTGTCCACTACGTTCTGCCTCTGACCTCCGCCTCAATTCACCTCTCATTACCTCCTCCCATGCTCACCTCCAAGACTTCTGCCGGGAATTTAGATTGTAAGCTCCTATGAGGCAGGGACTGATGTGAGTGAGTTTTCTGTGCAGCGCTGCGGAATTAGTGGCGCTATATAAATAGCTGCTGCTGCTGATATGGACATATTTTATGGGCATTTGGACACAAGGTGGCGCTGTTCTGTTTTACCAGCGCCAACCCTCGCTCACATTTATAAACGCACATAGTGCAGGTGAACCTGAGCACCAACGGTCAGGAGTCATCTAACAAACTGAACGAGTAACATAATGTGGAGGTGGGGGGCACCGCCCAGGGCACCCACCTGCCCTCAATGCATAGAAGTAGAAATAAGATATGTACAGATAGAAGTCTGAACATTCACAGGAAAATGGAAATAACTTGGAAAAGTTCTATTTCCTTCAAAAGCAAGAAAGACAACAGCTCTTTATAAACTATAAATGAGCTTAGAGCAGAACGTGTTCTCTCCTTGAATATTGGAAACCTTTGTGGGTATTTCACAAATACTGAAATACTGAGACATCTGGGGCCTATTTAGCAAACCCTTCTGTGCCTTAAATCTTGTGAAAAGATTTTCCTCTTTAAAGTTACAATTTTGTAAAAATTATTTTATTCCCCGCAACAAAATTTATTTATACCCCAATAATATACAAGTATGGGATTTATTATCTGAAATATTTGGGACATTTACTGTGCAAGGAGCATCCCGCCATTCCATCCTTATTAAACTGTTTAGCAGCGCTCCTCACAGTAACTATAGAAGGAAACAAGCAGTCTGTGTTTGATATCATTAAAAATAATGAGAATTTATTTACATTTTGACTCCTTGTTCTCAGAACGCTCTGGATAATGAGCTTCTGGATCCGGTCTGTACCGTATTCCCCCGACGTATTATTTCATGTCCAGATGTTATAAATAGACTTTCCGCATTGTCAAGAATTGTGTGATGAGAAGTCCTCTGTCATTTATATGATATGTACATGGCCATTTACCGCTTCTGTGTCTTATCAGTATCCTTATAATCTACGGTACACAAATCATTATCTCCCATATAATCTATAATAGATCATCCCACTGTGAATGCTAACACTATAATCTATTGACATAATTTATGATAACAGTAGATTATTGTTTTAGTGATGTATTATTACATTAACATAAAAAACTATTAAGTATAATTTAATTGTTGTAACAATACAATGTAGATGATCACACTGTTAGCGTTACTAATGTATTATCCTCTCGCTGTTAATCATTACATGGAGTTAGCTGAATTATATTTCTACACTTTTATTCCACCGATTTTGCTGATAAATAGTAAGAGATTGTAGCAGGATAATAACAACTAATAGTCATTTATCCTGATAAAGCCAAACAACTATGTGTAAATGTGTTATAGGAAGAGATTGGCAGCACAGGACAAGCGATAAGTCTCCATATGGGATTATCTAATGATACAATCTTACACGGAGGTTCCTGAACGTCCTGGGAAATAATACACAATATATCAGTATTCACAATAGTGTTAAATGTTTGATCAAACACCCCAAGATCAAGTGTTATATGGTCAGTCACCCCAAGATCAAGTGTTATATGGTCAGTCACCCCAAGATCGAGTGTTATATGGTCAGTCACCCCAAAATCAAATGTTATATGGTCAGTCACCCCAAGATCGAGTGTTATATGGTCAGTCACCCCAAGATCGAGTGTTATATGGTCAGTCACCCCAAGATCGAGTGTTATATGGTCAGTCACCCCAAGATCAAGTGTTATATGGTCAGTCACCCCAAGATCGAGTGTTATATGGTCAGTCACCCCAAGATCGAGTGTTATATGGTCAGTCACCCCAAGATCAAGTGTTATATGGTCAGTCACCCCAAGATCAAGTGTTATATGGTCAGTCACCCCAAGATCAGGCTCCTGCAAAACAGAGTAAGGGGGGGGGGGCGAGTGCTCCGGAGCGCAGGGGAAAAAGTCACTTTCTCGCTGGATGGAGTAACGTGTATTATCCGAAACATCACCCGGAACAGCAGGTCCACAAATGTTCCAGTTACTGTGAGTCCTGTCTCCCAGAGGAGCTGCTCTGCAGATCTAGGACTGTAACACCAGTAGGACATATATACAACATTACATGGAGCTCACACACAACAATACAATCGCACACAGACGACGCATTTAATTCCCACTCTTGTCCTGTCTTGTTATAATTTCAGTTAGGTTTAGGAAACATAATCCAGATCTCTATTGTCTGCACTCTGCAAGTTTCCACTTTAGGAACCGCGTCTGTATCTTGTCATATTTCTCCTTTCATCCTCTAGTTACAATAGGACATATAACAATAACAGTACAGGAACATACTCTGGGGCCGGTCATCGCTGGCCCTATGTTACCATCTAAACCCATAGATTAAATCTACCTGTAGTAACAGCACAAAAGCCAATCTATAAACAACACTCTAATCTCCTGGGATTAGTATCTACTGGATATTCCTACTTCATTCTTCTATTAGATCAAGTTACTATAAAAAGAAGCTGATAACATTTATATTACAGTTATACCAGTTTCTAACAGTGTTATAGGAATAGTTCCCAAAAGTTTACAATCTACATAAACAAGGCATAACGTGGGAGCAGTACTCTTGACCATTGGTGTGACACTTCTATGGTCATATCAAAGATTTTTGGGTATCCCCTAACAGTTTATGAAATAGATGCACTTTTACCTCCTGTAACACAAAGTGGACCATTTTTAGCTCCTGGGCCTGGGTTCCATCTATGTGATAAACAATATCAGTAGCTGAGACAGAAGATTTGAATATCAATGTTTAATAAGAACTACTTTGTGGCTGCACAATGCCAGCATGACGTATAAGTAATGAGGGACATGGTCACATTGACACCAGTATAATTAGCGCCACAATCCTCCATCTTGTGACCTGTGTGTGCCGGACGCTGCGGCTCTGTCAAATCGGAATGTCGCTCACAATGTCAGAATGACAGACATCCCTTCTGTGGAAGGATCAGCTCCTGTCCCTGCTACACACGTCTGACGTACCCCATCTTCTGCTGCCCACCAAGAGCAAATAAAATATGAGAGAGACAGAAATCAACACTGGGCTGACATTAGCTCATAGAGCAGCCTGGGCTCAAGTATAAAGCCCTGTGTACTAAGGAAATGATTGTAAAGTTCCTAAATGAACGTTTCCATATTTGAGGTATTGGGTGCAAGACGGCGCCTTGACGTGGCTCAGCCAGCTCTGTGCTGTACGGTGATTTTCTTTTGGTCATTCACAATGAATTCTCTTAATTTTGGTTACGTCATTCTGATCTTTCACTGGATAATGTGATGTTAGAAGAAGAGATAATAAGAAAAAAGAATTGTGCACTCCCAGTACAATATCAGTATAACATAGAGATTCAGGGTAAGTGTGTGTAGATATCAGTTTGCCGAGAGATCAGCAGTGGACGAAGACCGAACCTTGTGAACCAAACTGTGAATAATTGGTGGGACAACTAAGATGAAAAATTGGTGACAAAGGAATGGAGCATTTGTAAACGTAGGGAGGTGGGGGGGGGGGGGGGGGGGCAGACAGTGGAAAATGCAGAATAGAGATCCACAAGGAGTAGGGGGGAAAATTCATGTTTCCATTTGGCTGCGCGGACTGGAGGTCAACAGTTACTTCTGTAAATACAGCTTCTGTGGAGAGTGTTGGGTGAAGGCCAGATTGAAGAAGATCTAGGAGGACGTTAGAGGTGATCAGTCCATAAACAAGGTGTCCAGTGGTCTGAGACAAATGGGGACCAGGTCTAGTAGCGAGGGAGCAGTTTAGAATAGGAATGATGTCGGTGATGTTGGGGCAGGTGTAGATCATCTGGGAATCACATGTGGTAAACATCCAGTGGGGATATGAGACGGAGACCTGAGCTTGATTGGCCAAATTGAGGGCTGAGTTAAAGTAATTCGAATTGAAATAAAAATCATTGCACTGAATGAGACAAAACATATTTGTGAATTGTGATGATTTCAGTGGTCCCGATGCTCATCCGCGTGTAGATCCCGCTCTACGGGAGCACACGGTAACCGCGATGAGATGCGGCTAACAAGCAATGCCACAGGCATTTGGCTTCAACAAGATGACAACATGTCAAACACATATCAATGCACACATGGATACAATGTGCTGCATATATGTTTTTACGTGTAACACAATACAGACCTCAGTGTGTACGGAGCCTATGTGCCGCCAAGCTTTAATCTTCTCCTAAATACATTTATGAAGAGATAACTAGTGCAATACATTTTATTTCCATGTATCTGTAAGCCGCTGCGTTTATGTTGGCGCTATATAGATAAAGATTAATAATAATTATACCATACCCGGAGATGTAGACAATCATCTATATGTACCAAACTATTGTTATACACAGTACTCAATGTAACAATACAAGAGACGTATTTAAAGATGCACAAACTAAGATATTTATTCTGTTCTTTACATCGACAACATTTACACAAGCGGAGAATATATTGGTGCATAATGTGTTATTAGTACGTTCTTTAACGTTTCAATAAGACTATTTGTTATGAAATCGTACTGTTTTATCATTATTGCCTTTTAGGGTGACATTAATTCTATAATTTTTTTTATGTCCTGTTCGTTCTTTTGAGAATGTATAATCCACACAGGCATCGGACGTATCCTGCAGAGTCTTGTGTAAGGTACAGCCGATCTACACCCAAATTCAACAGCGCACGTATCTTCAGATCCTTGTCGGAAGTCATGGATACGTGCGTAGAATACGGAGCGCGAGTTGCACTCAGAGTGCGTGCGTTAATGCATCAGACCATGTATTATTAGTGTTTCACCATTTGAGCCATCTTTGGACTCCCGTTCAGCTCGGTGGTCTCTACACTACCCAATCAGATTAGGAACCAGCCACAAGACTCAAACTTCCTCCTGGACAGAAGTTCGTCTCAGTGACTTGTTGTCAGTAATTATTCATGTTCTAATACAAGGACGTCCTGAAAACGTGACCCGCAGAGAGCGCTTGGAAGGAGATTACAGAAGAGGCGGCTCAGTGTTGCACAAAGCCGGCAGGTCATAAGCCGCTGTTTACAAGAGAAAGGCGAGTCTGCTTTATTCTCCCACTCACTTATAACGGGAATCGCTGCGCTGCAAAGAATCCCGGATCAATCCTTTACATTTTCTTTTCTCCCGTGAGAATTCATTTGCTACGGAAGAATTTTTTTTTGTGGCGCTTCAAGAATCAATAATAGGCCCGAGATTCAATTTTGAACAGTGCTGCTAAGATTTCTCACTTTAGAAGCTCTCAATGAGTCCTAATCCCGTTATCTTTTTCACTTAATGCTCTGCCTTAGTCCTTGTAGAACGTTTAACCAGCGACCGACAATAATGATTCCAGCCTTCCCTCCAGAGACACTTAACTCTTCCTAAAGGCGTAACTGACCCGACTCCTCTGCTTCTCTTCCTAATCAAGAGCCTTTGAAAAATATATTTGCCCTGTAAATGTCATTATTTTGCTGTTAGCGCTGACAGTAAGTTGGCGGTTAATAGAGATGCTAAATACGGATCCTTTTAAAGTCTTTAGCTTGGACTGGATTAAAAGGTCTATGAAATTTTGATCAAATGAAAAAGCTCTGAATTCATATGAAAGGTTAGAAAGGAAGTGAAAGAAAATAAAATATCTTCGGCTCGTTAAATATATTCAGTGTAAAGTGGAAGCAATAAGATAGGAGGCCGGATTTGCATGTGAATCTGTTTTGCATAGTTTAGGAATTCTCGCTAATATCGTACCTGGGGTGTTCTGCTGATTAGTGCTATTAGGAGCCGGTAAGAATAAAATAACTATCAGGTACCAGCTGGCGCTCTCTAAACCAGCGCTAGCGGTGATCCGCAGGTTTGGTGTAACCCTCGTCCTGTATCCACTTAACAAGAGATTGCCTAATTCTCAGACACATCAAATCATTACCGAGTGAGATGCATTCAATTACTTCTCATTCTGCAGTAATCATGGTAATGACAGAGGAGATTGTTATTACTAACGGTGGCTGATACTTATTATAATGTTACTGGATATAGTGTTACACAAGATTATCATGATAAGAGGAAGAATAAAACAAGTTGTTTCGATATGAGGCAATCCTGATATCATGGCATGCATCTATGTAAGTAAAGCACAGTGTATTGTATCCAGATATAGTAGTCTGCACCCCCATCAAATATACAGCATACAGAATAAGTACATATACTGAGAATCACATCCAATATAAAGAACAAGAGAAGTGATACTGAGCAGTCATCCATACATATAGAATAAGAAGAGATACTGAGAATTACACCCATTGCACAGAACAAGAGAAGTGATACTGAGCAGTCATCCATACATATAGAATAAGAAGAGATACTGAGAATTACACCCATTGCACAGAACAAGAGAAGTGATACTGAGCAGTCATCCATACTTATAGAATAAGAAGAGATACTGAGAGCTACATCCATTGCACATAACTAGAGAAGTGATACTGAGCAGTCATCCATACATATAGAATAAGAAGAGATACTGAGAATTACACCATTTGCACAAAACAAGAGAAGTGATACTGAGCAGTCATCCATACTTATAGAATAAGAAGAGATACTGAGAACTACACCCATTGCACAGAACAAGAGAAGTGATACTGAGCAGTCATCCATACTTATAGAATAAAAAGAGATACTGAGAATTACACCCATTGCACAGAACAAGAGAAGTGATACTGAGCAGTCATCCATACATATAGAATAAGAAGAGATACTGAGAATTACACCCATTGCACAGAACAAGAGAAGTGATACTGAGCAGTCATCCATACATATAGAATAAGAAGAGAAACTGAGAATTGCAGTCAGTGCACAGAACAAGAGAAGTGATACTGAGCAGTCATCCATACATATAGAATAAGAAGAGAAACTGAGAATTGCAGTCAGTGCACAGAACAAGAGAAGTGATACTGAGCAGTCATCCATATTTATAGATTAGGAAGAGATAATGAGAATTACACCCAGTGCACAGAACAAGAGAAGTGATACTAAGCAGTCATCCATACATATAGAATGAGATACTGGGAGTTACACCCAGTGCACAGAACAAGAGAAGTGATACTGTGCAGCTGGTTAGAGTAAATAAAGAGGGACATGGAGAAGTGTTGTGGGTCTCCGGCTTTTCAGGTTAATAAATAAAAAGCTTCCACGTAGATATGAACAGCAGCAAATATTAGAACATATCTGACATGAAGGTCTTGACCTGTAAATATACAATGAAGCCTCAGACTATAATCCTCCTCTCAGTCAGAGGGTCCAAGGTTTCCTGACAGGTCAAGTCAGATCGCTCCATCCATTATATCACTTTAAATTAGCCTCTATCATCCTCTCGCCTTGACAGCTTTCATTTATTTTAATTTAATGCTGGAGGGACAGCCGAGAGTGGTGTGAGCAGGAGTGACACAGTCAGAGACATTCTTCCCTCATTTAGGAAGATTAATGATTATTCTGTTCTTTATTAATAGTTCACAAAGTATCTAGAATGTACTTTAACAAGTTACCTCCAGAACCCGGACAAGGGGTCATCATCAGAGAAAAGAGATTCACAGGCAACAAAGAGGAACAAAGGTCACAAATAGAGCAATGGAAAGTGTTTGCTGCTAAATAACCAGAAATACGTTTGTACCACAAATGCCTCAATTTCCCAACGAAGAATTAGAAAATCAGTGTTATAGAGGCCGTCAATGGTCTCAGTGACAGATGCAGTTTCCAAACACTTAGCCCCATGGGGGTGAGGACCACTTAGGGGTGAACAAGCCCTTAAAATGAAAGAGAACATATAATATTAATCAGGCTCCTTGTGCCCCTATGAATGTCCATAAATTAGAGGCAGGTTACCCCTGTAAGTAATCATGGCTTGTCTTCCCGTGCCCCCCATTGTCAGAGTACCAGCATTTACCTGCTGTTACTTAGCTATTCTGTGACATACAGGCAGGTAGAGCCGCATAACCTGAGCACTAAGCTGCCATGTCCAATTTGGATACACAAATAACAAAAAGGCAGACAGATCCCGGGGGTACAAGTAGTGCGGTTAGGTGAAGAGTGCACCCACAATGAGACTGTGACCATTACACAACCACATCATCCGTTTGTCCCAGTAGCTACTATGAACCCCCTCAGGACCCCCTTATTAAGAGGGGACACATACCCATGTTGGCAGTATTATAACAAGGTTATTGTTCATTATAAGAAGCTATACTGCTGAAATTATATTCATGCCCTCCGAGTGTTTATTGCCCGGCATGGCCATAGGGGAACGGGAGAGACATTTTCACCTAAGGGGGTCTCGGGATAGACCTCTCTCTGAGATTTGCGCCAGATCAGGTATTGAATCAGCACTGGCAGTCCACACAGGATGTGATTTGTGGCCAGTCAAATCTAAAAATCATCATAGAGGGCAGATAGGGGCTGTATTCTTTGCAGAAATACCCTATGTAGATTCATACCCAGGGGCGGGGCCAGTGTCCTAACGATGTGGGAGGATCTATCTAATGGGAGTGTGAAACGTGGGAGAAGAGAATTTGGGGGGAGGGGGAGGGGTAGCTCTTCTGGTTTCTTCAGATGAGATGCTCATTGCGTGTCCCAAACAGGAAACGACTGATAATTCTGCAAACATAGGGATCATTGATCCCGGTCCCTGCCAGCTTCTGCCATTTACATCAATGTCAGACAGAAAAGTATAAATAACATAATATATCACCCCACGTTCTGTCATCACAAAGAGTAGAGCTAAACCTCAAAAATGGAACTGTTATTTTACAACCCAACATAAGGAGCAGCTCTATGTGATAAATATAGCAACGTGCAGTAAGCAACTTCTAAATGTATATTTTCTTTTTGTGCATAAGGAAAGCAGCAATACGTTCTGCTATCCCACTCGCTGTCATTTCCCACCACAGATTCATTATAATATGACTTGGCGGGCGAAGCCGGGTGCTCTTAGAGTGGAATTGTAAAGGTGCGTTTTGTGCATTATGTAAATGCATACATACAGTTGTGACAGTATCTTCATGGTTTATAGTTCAAAGTATTTTACTCCTAGTTATAGATAATACAATGTGGAGATGTTGCCTATAGCAACCAATCAGATTCTAGCTGTTATCTACTTAAAAGTAAAAAAGATGCCAGCTAGAATCTGATTGGTTGCTATAGGCAACATCTCCACTTTTTCAAACCCGCAGTTCAGTAAATATACCCCCAGCACACACAGGGCAATGGTATCAATACCGTCATCTATGAGCCAATAAAAAGACCTGCACATGAAACGTGAATACAATATGAGAATAGATATTGACCAGAGGTCTCCGGGGAGAGGGATGAGCCTATTACCAGGGCTACAGTAATGGGAGTAACACAGAGGAAGTTATCCAACGACCTGGAACATCCCTCTCCCGACACCTCCGCTCTGTTCTGTCTCTCTGTGACGGGATTAAGTCCCTGTAATCCCCCCAGCGCTCACTGACCAGGAACAGGCAGGATCGTCTGCTGGGCGCCGTGTTTAGCCTGAGGGGACGTATTATGTAACAAGGGAATACAACAAGATAAAAGACACAAGTGTTGCGGAGACAGAACAATATTCTGGAAGTTTCTACAAAGTTTTATTCATCCAAAAGTTACAAAACAGCAGCTGTAAAAGATGCGCTCCGAGGTGATGAAAGGGTAAACCTGTAAACGGGTGTTTTGCGGGCGATAGGGCGTTTTATCGCTTCTAGGAGTTACCAGTAAGCCCTGCCGCAGTAAGTCGCTGGAGAAAGCTCTGTAATCACGGGATGACGACAACAGAAGAAATGGAACAACGCATTACTCTTTTGTCAAGAGATTTACGTATTTATTTTAAATACTTCTATTACTTGAGTCTTTTACTATTTAATTTTCATTAGTGGAAATGACAGCCCGAGTCTACCAGCGACGGACATGTGCGCGTACCCTTGAGACTGGCCCGGAAAAGCCAAAAATTAACCATTACCAAACCTGGGACAGTATTTAATGGGAAAGGAGGAGTTTTAGGAACATATTTAACAAAATGTGGCAACAAATATGATATTTTTTTTTTTATTGTGGTGATAAAAAATGACTTATTGCAGCAACTGATCAATACATTAGGGCCTCTGAGTGATTCCTGGCCTGGCGATGATATATTGATAAATTAGGTAATTATATTAGCCACAAAAAAAAACAACCAAAAATTATATTTATTGTCACATTTTGTTAAATATGCCCCTAAAACGTCCTCACTTTCATTAACAGGTTATATGATGCGTGATTGTCGCCAGCAACGGGCGCTCACGATACCAATGCACCCACCATCGCTATTATTATAAAACACCACTTTAACTAACGTATCCCAAACTGTGTGAATCTGTGACCTGTGACCTGTGAGTGACCACTCAGCTCTTTCATGTCACATATAAGTCTCGGCCACTACAAAGTGTCCATTATAGGACCAATAAACTGCGCTTTCTGTGAGGCCCATTACAGAACTTCTCAGTGACTGAACACAGAAGATTGTATCTCCAGGGACTTCCAGCCCACACGGTTCCCTCCCCACCAGAACAATGCCGGCACTGACGCCCTGGATCAATGACTTGGCCGAGATATCCAGCTGTTGAAACATGTCCTCTCTACAAGATCATTATCACAGCCTCATACAAAGCTGCTCCAAATTGGAGGCATTAGAGGGCACTCAGGCATCAAGGATACCTCCCTTTCCTGGCTGGGAGAAAATAATTAGGAGGGAGAAGAAGACAGGGCCGCTGGTCTGTAGCACAATATCCTGAGCTTTCAAAACTCTTTGTACTTTCACTGGAGAAAGTGGAGATCAGAGAGTGAGATTCCAGTCTGCCCTGATCTGGATCACACATCGGTTACAGGACTCTCCCCCGTGGAGCTTACCATCTAATTTCCCCATCACAGATGCACTAAGGCCAGTTTGGGCAGAAGTCAGTGAACTTACTACTGGGTGGCATTGCGGGGGGTTAGAAGAGCTGGCAGCTGACTGAAGGGGAGATTTGTAATATAAAGTAAAATAATTATATAAATAAAATATTTTGGAACAAAGCAAGAAACAAACTTGCCACAATATAATAATAAAACTGCAACAGACACAGAGGTTGTTTTACTGTAAACAAGTACGGCTGAGTCACAGAGTGTTACTTATTACAAAACACAGATCCTGTTATTATATAACGTCAAACAACAATTTTTTTTATTTTTTTTTAATAAATAGATAGAAATAAATGACCTCTTCAGAAACGTCTTCTAACGGTCCTGTTAATCACCTGGACTCTGATACACATATATATTACACCAGTGTTTCACAAACCCAGTCCTCAGGGGCCCTAACAGGGCAGGTTTTCCAGGTCACAAGTGAAATAATTCTACCACCTGTGGATCTTTCACAATGTATCAGTCAGTAATGATTACACCTGTGCTCCAGCAAAGAGATATGGAAAACCTGCCCTGGTAGCGGTCCCTAAAGACTGGGTTTGTGAAACACTGTATTACACTATACTAGCACCTTCACACATCCTATTGAATGAATAACAGATTATCATATTCATGTATTAACTTATCACTTAATATGTTATAGCTGCCAATATGATAGCCGGTCAGATTGTTCTCCGTCATATAATATAGTGAATATCCCATCCAATCATTCAGAGCTTTAATTCTACTCCACTTATCGAGACTCATTAACTTGCTATTCTCCAATGTGGTTACTGCGCAGTACGGTAGTCAGATCCGCAAAGGCTCAAAGGAGAGTAACAGGAGGAAATGCCATCTTCTTCTAACTGATTCTGCCAATATATTATAGGCTACTACTGATAAAGTTGCAAAATATATATATATATTTTTTTAAAAGAATTTTTAAATTTTAAATATTTTTTAGCAAGTGGAACTTGAAGCCGACTTCCAGTAACGCTGCACCATATATGAATTGGCAAGTCGCGACACACATGCACAGATTCACCAACACAGACTACTCTCACCGCTCAGGGCCATTTTAACAACATTATGGGCCCTCAGGCAAAGCAGTGCACCGGGGTCCCTATAAAAAAAAAGTGATATATATGTATATATATATATATATATATATATATATATATATATATATATCTATTGTAGTAGTGATTGGGGGCCACAGGCCAGTTTGTAGGGATGGAGGGAGTTTGGGTTTAGGCAACTAGAAGCCTAATTTGCTCAGTTGCAATGTTGGGATTTGTGGGTATATGGTATGGTGTACAGTACAACTTAGCCAGTACAATTTATTCTATGTTCCTCCACCAGATGTCACTGTCACTGTTACTATAGCTGTCCATGGACTTAGTCTATGACCAGAAGCTCTGCTCCAGAGACCACAACCTACTGTGGACTGACAAGAGGATCAGCGAATCAGTGACTATTCTCCTTGTGATGTTACCGCTCAGCACCCAATCAGAGTTATTAGAGGACAATCCAGGAGATGATGAAGAGACTGTAGAGACGGATGAACGTAGCAAAAGGAACACAAGTCTATCTCATGTTAAAGAATATATTAAACATTAAAGATGCACAAACTTCAACCTTTACTGCACCCCCTTAAAGGGCCACTAAACCTAATATACACATCAGTCCAAGATGAAAAGACATCTCGGTATACTCACAAATGGACACATTAAAAGCTCCATACCATGACACGAGCATAGATATTTGTCTCTGTACACTGATATCAGAGTGCAAGCTACTGTATCTCAGTTATCAGATTGTTTACATGTACATAGCAGCATGGTGGCTCAGTTGTTAGCACTTCTGCCTCACAGCACTGGGATCATGAGATCAATTCCCGACCATGGCCTTATCTGTGTGGAGTTTGTATGTTCTCCCTGTGTTTGCGTGGGTTTCCTCCGGGTGCTCCAGTTTCCTCCCACACACTCCATATCGGTAGGTTAATTGGCTGCTATCAAACTGAACTTAGTCTCTCTTGGTCTGTGTGTGTGTGTGTGTTAGGGAATTTAGATTGTAAGCTCCAATGGGGCAGGAACTGATGTGAGCGAGTTCTCTGTGCAGCGCTGCGGAATTAGTGGCGCTATATAAATAGCTGATGATGATCGGCTGTGTCCCACAACAGGGTTAAAAAAGTTTTAACTGCATTTGGGAAAATAAGCCTCCTCCACAATCTTGGGTTCATCTAAGATATATTTTTGAAAATGTTCCACATATATTTTGTATTTCGGTTTGTTATATAAAATGTTTGTGGCACAGAGTGTGTTGTACAGCGAACGTGTAACCTACAGATCACTATGAGCTAATACTGCGCACAAGTAATACTCCAACGCTTATCTTCTGTATGTATGAAGCCAATTTGCGACCTCTAAGATAAATGTAAGGAATACTTTCTTGATGATAGTCAGGGCTGTCATATAACAATTACAAATGATCATTTGAAGAACTAAAAAGATTGATGTTTATAGAAATTCTCTTACAATATGTGATTACTGTATTCATAATTGTCAGTCTTTAATGCAGCGCTCATTTTTATAATAACATTTTATTGATCACAAGTCATCTCAGATAAAGGACTCAGCAATCAATTCTTATCAAACCCATTCTCTATTTGTCATTTTATGGGTCGATAAATTCAGGATCATACATTTCTACTTATTATTGAGTAATAAATATGTTTTTTTTTTCATTTAAATTAGTTATTGAGAGTCTACGGGAAGAACCCCCCCTCCCCACCTACTTACAGAATATGTGTATTGTGCACTTTTACTATTGGTTCTGTGTTTTCTGGCAGCGTGCGCTGCGTTCCTTAGTAGTCCCTGGTAATGAAAGGTCCTTGCAGCAGATGTTCTCACAGACTCATTAACTCCTCTGTCTCACTGCTCATTTTATCCAACAACAACTAGTTTATCCAAGTAAACAAGCGTGCAACAAAGAGATGACACAGAGGACGTATCCGCTCACACAGAGACTGGGGCGCAGATGCTATTAATTAGCTCTCTCCACCGTAACTGCATATTGTCCTAAACCCTGGGTACCCTTCTGCCGACCGGGGAGATGGATCGTTGCCAGGATGACTTATGTCTTGCACTGATTAAAGACCCTGACGACAGCGACTGCAAAACGCTTGTGGTCTGATCAGATTGGGGGATCTATAAGTGAGCTAATGAACTGTACGGGGCGGGGGGCATGGGGGGGACCTCCTTCTCTGCAGAAATTACAGCCTTATGCTGCTTACTGAACACAGATTACCATATGCACTCTTGGAATGAGGCCCTCGGAAGAACAAGACCGGAATACGCAATCGAGCTGGGAGACGTAACTCACGTCGTGTTGTCTTGTCCGGTGGCCACCTGCTTCCCATCTGACATATGCACAGGGTCTCCCCCAGGACCCCCAACGTCAGGATCCAAATCGCTGAGGTCATAATTCACAGTTAACTGTAAAATATGACCGAGCCGGATGGATCCTGACAAATAAGACCGTGGAGAACAGATAAAACCATCGGTCTGAGCCATCGGTTCACGCGGCTGTGTTTGGATGCCGATGGCCGCGGGACCGTCCGACATTACTGTCTGGTTATCTAATAAGTGTCAATATTTACATACGAGTGTCCCAGATTTCATTAGAGTAGATTTGTTTTCTTCCAGAACCTTCAGAATTCCTCTATTGTCTTTTCTGCAGATTACGAGTTCCCCGACCTCTCCGGAGATCTGCAGAGCATCGCTGTGTCCCAGCTGCGTCCCGACAGACATACAGAACTATTGGCATCCTTGATGAATATTATAAATATGCAGAATACAATAAACATTACACAATAGAGAGCTACATCTGCGGCCAGAAATGTGACAAGAGGTTTTTATTTACAGTTACTTAAAAAAACAAATATTATTACATGAGTAACACTCATATTTACACAAGACGGTCTCTTTCCCATGTTCGCCCATGACATGAAGCTCTGTGTCTGTGCTGTTTATTTATAAGTTATTCAACTTTTATCATTCCACCAAAACAGAGCACGTTAGTCGTTCTGATGACAACTCTGTTCCAGTAAATAATTCTGCATGAAAACTCATTTTTGCTTTTTTTTCACCATTGCTAGTAAACAAGTTTCTGGATTTCTGCCTTTTATATCATCACAGATTTCCTCTGGACTTTTAATATCCTACACAACGAGGTACATTATAACATATACATCAATCCCTTTCTTGTATAATATACGACAATGAGCGCAGAACTGTGGTATACATTATATATATATATATATGTGACTCTCAGTCCGTTATTCCCAAGCTATGGCATCTATAAGAGTAAATGCTGCTACCAGGTCTCTGTAGGTCTTATTTGCCGAGATATCGCCTGTTATCTAATGTTCTACAGTTCCCTCTAAATGATGCTGAGATGTGATTTGATAATACGTCTTCCTTCAATTCGTGTCACAACTGCCTGAGTAAAATGGGCCCTAGGAAACCATAATGTGCAGTGCGCAGACCGATGAAATACTTTGTAGGAAGTACTTCAGTACAGTCCTCACGAGACTAATTGTATTTGCAAAAGTCACATTCAATTCCCGAAACAGAATATAAACGTAGAAGAAGAAAGACTCATTCTTTAGACGTCGGACTGCACTGAATGTGGTGTCATTTTATTAACAGTCAGCTGCTATTGTGTTAATGCACATAAATATTTCGCAGATCTCGAGGCACTGAGCCCCATTGTCCATGTTAGCTGACTCTGAGCTGATACAATACACAGGGCGCTTGGGGACAACATGAGATGATTTCTGTTTAAGAGCAGAAAACATGAGTGATAAAGACAATTTGCTAGTATCTCACATACAAAGATCAGACAGTGGGGACAACAGATCCCCTCTGTAAGCTGGGTACAGACTTAGGACTGTTTGGTCAGATATCACATTAGTGTGTACGCTCCCACCATCATGTTTTATACCAACCCACATCGTATCTGTTGATTTGGTTTTCTAAACTTCCTAAAGATCACGATCAACGATGGAACGATGTCGGTAAATATGGCAGTGTGTACACACTCACCACCAGCAGTGTAGGCAGATATCTGTACAGTGTACAGAGTCACCATATTATCAGCAGATGTTTATAAGAGATGAAGATCACAGATCTGAAGGTAAGTTGTATACGTGTGTACACATGGATCAGTATGATCATCGGGACTTTCAGGCGTTGGTGAAAAGTTACAGAAATCTCATCTGAAATAAGATTACATAGATTTGTACCCAACGCTATGCGCATAGTTTCACCTTCTGCGACGCAGATATCGTTCACTTAACTGAAAACACTATATAGTCTATTATTTATTAATAATCGCCATCATATATCACAATAATTTATCAATAATATCTTCTGGAGGAAGCTGACCAATACTCAGATCCCTCGTCAATACTGGTCCAGAATGGTGAGTTACCGCCTCACTGCGCCAGTACCATGGAATATGTGCATGTGTGACCCAGCGAGTCAGACGGGGGCTTATGATAAACAATAAAAATGAAGTAGTTAAAATATTTGAAAGAAATCCGTTAACGCGCCCTCACGGGTCTGACATCATTATGCTGCATAGGAAGCAGAGAGATCACACATTTACCCCACTGCTGGGGGCATCTCCTGACAGCTCTTATTATAGTACACCCTCCTGCGCTCTCACACCCACATCTACTAATTCCCTGACGCTGTATTACACATTACCCACAATGCCCCGGGCTGCTCATCATGCTCACTTATACACCTGTTCATCTCAGCCGCCTCTCGCTGTGTGTTGTGGGTAAATCATGCAGGGTCGCCATGAGACGGGCCCCTTACACTGGAAGGGCCAGACGACCTCCATGCAATATCTGGGCTCTGGTATTCTGGTCTCGGAATGGAGACAGTGAGTGAGAATAGAAGCGTATCAGTAGGACTGGGTGTTCCTGACAGTTGCAGTCATCTTACGAACTCCAACATCCAGAAACATTTATCCCAGAATAATCCTCTGTGATGATTAGCACAGAAATATAAACATGAACACACCCTGGGCCCCGGGGTGACTGTAGTTTGCTGGCCATCAGACACATGGCATATGAGGCTATATGGAGGTATACTGGCTATGTGGGGGGGTGAGGCTATATGGAGGTATACTGGGGATGTGAGGGGGGTGAGGCTATATGGAGGTATACTGGGTATGTGGGGGGGAAGCAGGCTATATGGAGGTATACTGGGTATGTGGGGGGGTGAGGCTATATGGAGGTATACTGGGTATGTGGGGGGGAAGCAGGCTATATGGAGGTATACTGGGTATGTGGGGGGGATGAGGCTATATGGAGGTATACTGGGTATTGGGGGGGGGATGAGGCTACATGGTGTTATACTAGCTATGTGGGGGGGGGGGGGGTGAGGCTATATGGAGGTATACTGGCCATGTGGGGGATGTGGAGAGAGTGAGGCTATATGGAGGTATACTGGGTATGTGGGGGGGAAGCAGGCTATATGGAGGTATACTGGCTATGTGGGTGTGTGCGGGGGTGAGGCTGCATGGAAGTATGCTGGCTATGTGGGGGGGGGGTGAGGCTATATGGAGGTATACTGGCCATGTGGGGGATGTGGGGAGAGTGAGGCTATATGGAGGTTTACTGGCCATGTGGGGGATGTGGGGAGAGTGAGGCTATATGGAGGTATACTGGCCATGTGGGGGGATGTGATGGGGGTGAGGCTATATGGAGGTATACTGGCCATGTGGGGGATGTGGGGAGAGTGAGGCTATATGGAGGTATACTGGCCATGTGGGGGATGTGGGGAGAGTGAGGCTATATGGAGGTATACTGGCCATGTGGGGGATGTGGGGAGAGTAAGGCTATATGGTGGTATACTGGGTATGTGGGGGGGAAGCAGGCTATATGGAGGTATACTAGCTATGTGGGTGTGTGCGGGGGTGAGGCTACATGGAAGTATGCTGGCTATGTGGGGGGGGGGGGGTGAGGCTATATGGAGGTACACCAATTATCGGGGCAATCACACTATAAACAACCATTCTGCCGATATCACATTAGTGTGTACTCTGCAGCTGTGAACGATTATAATTCCAAAACACATCGTACCATTTCATTTGATTTTATAAACAGACTAATAATCTCGTTTATCAATGGAATTCTGCAGTGTATACGCCCTCAGGACCAGCAGTGTCCATAGACCTCTATGGATTGTGTAGAGTCACCATCTTTTCAGCTGATGGTTATGACAGGTGAAGAGCACAGATCTGACGGTAAATCTTGTAACACGTGTATAGTGTGTACACAGGAATCTGATATGGAGGAGGGCGTAGGTAAGCGTTTACATCTGTGCTTTATGCAGGGCACTATGGTTATACCAGAGCCTGACCAGCCCACTACTGGAACAGTCTGCAGAACTTGTGGTGCCCACAAATGAGCCACCCAAGACCTCTCAGGCGGAGAGGCCCTGTGGTCTCTTAGCGCAGACAGAAGATGGCCGCAGCGCAGTCACTTTAGAACCATGAGAATCCCTTTAGAATGTTGTGATATTGTGAGAACTGTCCCAGAGTGGATGTAATATCACAACTTGTGTGGCTAATACAGCAAATAAATCACTACAACAGGATATTGTGGGTAACAGGAGACTATTGGTCTTTGCACACAATATAAAGGACGTATCTTGCTGTGAGTGAGGGATCACAGATGTACACTGGCAGCATAATGTGATTGTCAGTGTGTCCTATCAGCCGCTCTGTGTAATAACAACGTGTGCTATTAGAGGCTGCACAGATAAATCTCTGTGTGCCGGCAGAGGGTTATATCACGGCTGTCATGTATATCTGACAGTAACATGACTCTCTCCGCTGGGAGTACCTCCCTAGCTCTGACCAATGACAACCATAAACCCACTGAAGGAAGACGCAGCTCCCGCTTCTACTAGGAAAAGACAAATGTAACTTTAAACAAAAATTTCCAGCAAAAAGGGACATTAATGGGAACTGGTGCGGAGGGAAAAGATGCTGTAAATAATCCGTTACTGACTGATTGGGGGGAAACATCCATCAAGCTTCTATTGGCTAATTAGCAATTTCCAAATCAGCACAAAAGCACTTGTCAAAGGAATTTAACAGATTGATTTCTTCAGACGGATTAGCACGTTAATGCCTTGATGAACTAATTCCAGGCTTGTGCGACCGGCGTAAGCATTTAATTAATACGACTATTACATTTAACGCTGAATGCGGTGTCAGAGGATTAGTATATTTTCCATGTGTTTGGTTATATATGAAGTAATCCTCTAGATTAAAGCGGGGAGGAAGTCATGAAATACTATGGATTACATCTGGCCTCGATGGACGGATTCACATGAGAGTTATACTGGAGGATAACAAGTGATTGGATCCGTCAAACAATATCCACACACTAGAGGGAAACAGGATTTAATACCAGTAAGAACCAGTGATTAATCCACCCGAGGAGGAAGTGATCACAAACACAGGGAGTCATTAAGGAGCTCAGCACAAAGTACACGGCTCAGGATCGGGCGGTACACAACAGAACGCCGCCACGCCCCAGCCACCTCCGAGTGCACACGGCACTTACTACGATTATGGGGAGTGAATGGGGTGGGGAATGGGCGGTAAGGGCGTGCCGGTGCAGCCATGTCCACGGCAGACTCGGGCGCACACAGAACTACGCTGGTTTTCTGCCGTATCTTTTGCTCCATCTGAGGGACTAGTATAAGTTCCAAATACTACTGCTGACAGCTGTGTATGATGCTAGAACATGTGTTTGCAACCAGGAGCAACTGTAACAATGTATTTTATGTACACGAGACATTAGGGGCAGCGTAATAAATGTTTTTCAAAGGGATTTTTTTTTTTAAACAATTTTTTAAATGTCCATGCATTATCATAAATGACTATATTATTGATAGGTAACATTAATTGCTTAATATTTTTTTTTCTGTGCTTTCGAGATGTTATATTCCACATAGGAATTGTATATGTCCGACAGTGTCTCTAGTACAGTTAAGTGAACCAGGGGCGCACGCAGGATTTTAAAAGGTGGGGTTTGCCCCCCCAAAAAAAATAAAAATAGAGAGAGCTATTGCGCATGCGCAGCTGCTCCATTTTGGCGGCACTGTATTGTACAGCAGCCCCGGCGCTGTCAAAGAAGCGTCCGCGGCGGTGCTGTATTGTACTACAGCACTGCTGCGGAAGCTTCTTTGACAGCGCCGCGGCTGCTGTACAGTACAGTGCCGCTATGTAGGGGCACTGTTTAGCCCCTGAGCTTCGCGGAGTGGAGGGGTTTCTGGAGAACCAGAAACCCCCCCTGCGTGTGCCCCTGTGAACCTACACCCTTAGTCATCACTGCACGTATCTGGAGATCCGCTCCTTGTTGAGTTCGGGAGTACACAGAGGAGATTTGTGTGCAGTATAAAACAAGCGCACGTTACGCTCAGTATGTGTGCCTTAATGACTCAGGCCCCTTGTGCATACACAGTATAATGCCGGGGTACATTGGTATATAAATACCAGCAGTATGAATAATAAGACACACAGAATGTCCTCCCGTCACTATGCCTGTATTTGTCTACTATACATATTAGGAAATGAATGTATGACACATACTTATTACTCATCTGCATGATCCCAGAGGAGAGGTCCACGTGTGGGGGTGTGACGGTGCGATCTGATTCACCACAGCTACCCCCCCACCGTTCAATGACATGAATCGTGCAGAGGGGGGCAGCACCATGACGAGGCAGCGACTGACATCATCACAGTCACTAGCACAGTGGTCAGTATGTCAGAATGAGGCCTTCCGTCCCGGGAGGACTCCCCAAGGTTCGGTAGAACCAGCAAGTACGCTTTAGTAAAATATTACTAAGACCGTAACATTCAGCAGAGTGTCATTGTCTTCATCTCTGTTCCTTAATTGAGAGGAGAAGCCATGACATTATTAATGACGTTGTATATAATCCCTCCCAAGAGTACAATTGTTGTAATCCAGACACGGGCTACCTCGTTGTAGGAGGGTTTTCAGTTCTACTAATTAAAGTAATAAAAAGTAAAAAATTAGATGAAAAAAATATTATTTAAAAAAAAATAAATAAATCTAAACTCTATTGAAAACTCTTAAAACACTGAAATAATGTTATTTATATATTACTGCGTGTACCAGTGCAACATACATGGGCTGCCGGACGCTGGTGACTTGTCACAAATCTTCCCGACATCAGTGGTACGGCCGGCAGTAAGCCTTTGATGTATAGGGCTAAGCGAGGGACAGCTTATAACCGTAACAGGGATTATCGCCATTCAAAGAATTGCCTCTTAGTCTGAGAATCCTGATCTTTGTGACTAGTAACTATGTGTAAGGTACGAAGAGCAACAGTTTCAGAATGGCCGCTCACGCGCACGGAACTGGCGTCATTTGTAAATGATTATCAGGGACTAGTCATGCACAGTACTGTCACTACAATACCATCATCCAGGTTTACTGGATTTACTCAGAACTTAAAGCTTTGCCTTTTAAATCCTCCACTTCAATAAATATTAAGTTATGATGCAAAGAGAGTAAGAATGAAAAATCAGGACTTCCTCTCCAGTGACAGATCTTTAAAACTTGTAACTGTGCATGCGACGTAGGGACAGCTGGTAACTATGAGCCATAAGAAGACGTTTCTTCAATGTGGAATGACAGGTCTACATATATGGGTCATATAGATCCTACCATTGTATGAACAGAGATTCACAGATGCTCCCATCCCCTACACACTAGCGCCCGATTCTGCTGTTGTCCTGACCTATAAGTAGAGCACACACCTTTTGATCTATTAAAATCGGGACTGCCTCACAGAAATCAATGTTATTGGGTTGTATGTTTATATTTAGTGAGCTAGATCTGACATCTAAACTAATCTGCTTCCTTTATCTCAGCGGCTCAGTCACGATAGCAATGAGAAACGCGTTTGTTTCACCCCAGAAATCCACATCCTGTGGGCCCTAGAATGTTCTTGTGGGGCTCTCTGATTGTCAGACAAACAATACATTTAATTGGGAGCTGCCTCTTTTGAGGATCCAAAACAACGACATACTTGCACTTGGGGTCCTAGACGAAAGGCGCGTTGAGATTTCTGGTTCCAGAACAATGGCGCACTGGCTCTTGGGGTTACAGAACAACGGTGATGGTGACATGCACTGTGGTCCCAGCAAGCAAAAAAATAAAAAAAACATTGAGCACCACAGACTGAGAGTTATATAGAGAAAGGAGCAGGGACCACCAGCAGCACAGAGTATATCAGGAGATGAGTGATGTGTCAGTGAGGACAGGGCTGCAGGTGACAGGGGCAGTGACATAATGTGAGGAGGGGAATGGAGGCAGCAGGAAGCCACAGACTGAGAGTTATATAGAGAAAGGAGCAGGGACCACCAGCAGCACAGAGTATATCAGGAGATGAGTGATGTGTTAGTGAGGACAGGGCTGCATGTGACAGGGGCAGTGACATGATGTGAGGAGGGGAATGGAGGCAGCAGGAAGCCACAGACTGAGAGTTACATAGTGGAAGGAGCAGGGTCCCCAGCAGCACAGAGTATATCAGGAGATGAGTGATGAGTTGGTGAGGACAGGGCTGCATGTGACACGGACAGTGACATGATGTGAGGAGGGGAATGGAGGCAGCAGGAAGTCACAGACTGAGAGTTATATAGTGGAAGGAGCAGGGTCCTCAGCAGCACAGAGTATATCAGGAGATGAGTGATGTGTTAGTGAGGACAGGGCTGCATGTGACAGGGGCAGTGACATGATGTGAGGAGGGGAATGGAGGTAGCAGGAAGTCACAGACTGAGAGTTATATACTGGAAGGAGCAGGAAATGTGGTGATCTTGTGAGAGATGGTGACCAGACCACCTCTGTGATTACGTTAGTGAGGACAATGATAGTGACAGTACTATGGCGTGAAGGGGCAATAGAGGTAAGAGGGAAACCACAGACAGACATTCCGGTAACATTCAGCAGAATGGGCCCCTCTGTAGTCATGGGGTAACTAGGTACATACAAAGCTTTATTTACAATTAGACACACGTTACAGTCACACCTGACAGCACAATTACAATGATCTCACAGTGAACCACATATATATGTCTATTATTTCCGCAACACAGAAAACAATCTGAGCCGGCAATAGCATAAACGAAGGACCATCTGGCAAGAATAATTAAGGAAGACTGGATATAAAACATTAATTAGTGCAGTATTTCAAACGACCTTCACAAGCCATTTTTATGAAATTCAATCCAAAATCTGTAATCGCTTCTTCCATGTTGCTATTAAATTTAACAAAGCTTGCATAAATAATATTACTACCATTTAATAATTGGATGCAAACTTGGAGTGATTCAATCTGGTGACAGAGAGTGTTTTGTATGCGCACAAGAACTACATCTAATTAAAGGGAAAGACTCCGCTGTGTGCGCTGGAAGGAGATCGCGTTCATTACATCAGAATAAAACGCTCAAAGTTCATCAGGAATAATTTGGAATGAAATTCTGCATAAAGTGAGAAGACCAAAGGTAAAGTAATTCCCCGACCTACAGAGACACACAGGACACAGATTGTAATTGGGTATTTTATACATCAAAGACCAAAGTTTTGAATCCAGATAATAAATAAATAAACGTACTGTGCACAGATAAACACAACGCTTCCACCCCAAATACTAATAGCCCTTATTGTTATATTAATGTTATGAACAAAATACATGTGAAGGGCTGTACGTATAATATATACTGGGGTACGGCGGGTGCTATCCAGAACATTCCCAAAGCCAGAGAGAGAAAAGGAAATAATTGCTGTTTTTCCATAATAATGTTATATGCACATAGTTACAAAGTGTCACTTGTTAAAAGCACCGTGAGGAGCTCTGCTAAATAAGGCAATAAGGTGAGGAATGTCAAAAGCACAGACATAGTCATTAAGTGCTGCCTATTACAGTCACCGTGAGGAGCTCTGTTAAATAAGGCAATAAGGAGGGGAATGTCATACGCACAGACCTGATCAGTAAGTGCTGCCTGTTACAGCCACTGTGAGGAGCTCTGCTAAATAAGGCAATAAGGAGGGGAATGTGATATGCACAAACCTGATCAGTAAGTGCTGCCTGTTACCGTCACTGTGAGGAGCTCTGCTTAATAAGGCAATAAGGAGGGGAATGTCATACGCACAGACCTGATCAGTAAGTGCCGGTTATGATGCAGAAAATTGTATCTCTGGGGCAGTCAGTAATAAGATACTAAATGGGGAAACGCGTCAGCCTGCTGCTTGCTGTAAGACACTTTATTGCTGCACAAGTTGTATGGTGACTTTAATACCGGACAGAATATCTGGAAACCATCATCCTAATACAGACTGCCACGGAGACAGAATATTCTATATCTGAGCCACCTATAAAGATCTGTCATCTTACTCCTAAATACGGCGGAGATTATATCTACCACAGCTGAATCGCATCGGTCGTAGCGGAGCTGTGTTACGAGACATGTGCTGAACGTGGACAAGGTAACAGCGTAAGACCAGGCTCCATTACAATACAATGTCTCTTTGGGTGGTAAACATACTAGTAGGTTAATTGGCTGCTATCAAAATTGACCCCAGTCTCTCTCTGTCTGTGTGTGTGTCTATATTAGGGAATTTAGACTGTAAGCTCCAATGGTGCAGGGACTGATGCGAGTGAGTTCTCTGTACAGCGCTGTGGAATCAGTGGCGCTATATAAATAGATGATGATGATGATGTACAGGATCACTGTATATGCACAAGAAAACATAGATCTCACTTTATCCATTCACTCATGTACCTAGACTATAGACAACACAATCCATTAACATGTTAATTTAAAGTACTTAGGGCCTCATTTAGAGTCGGATGCACATTTCCACCGATGGGGCATGCGCAGTAAGCAACAGTTCCCTGCAGTTCCGTCTGCTTTTCAGACGCAGTGTACACTTGCGACCGCTTGCGTCTCAGTACGAGGGAAAGGGCGGAAAACTGAGTTATGTAGGCGTGAACATGAATAATTCAGATGTTATGGGCGTCTACCTGCAAAAACTACCCTAGTCGGATCAAGACGCAGGCGGAACACACGTCAAAAAAGACAGAAAAATTGCGTCAGGAATTAGGTGGCGCAAGTAGTTAGTAGCTGTGGGAATTGGTTGCAGCTTGGTAGGGTATTACCAGTGGGGTTGCATGCCACTCGCAATACCCTACCAAGCTGCGGCACACTCCCCTCCTCTTTTATGTAAGTCTTAGACGCACATTGTGTCCGGCTCTATTTGTTTGTTTATTAGTTTACTGTATATGTCCTCAATTGTAAAGCACTACGGAATATGTTGGCGCTATATAAATAAATGATGATGATGATGACACAATATATTACATCCGTGGCATCCCACGTGCGGAGGTCAGTCTACTAGACTGGACACTGAACTACATCTTAGGATCCACATTTGTGCACGTTTAATTCGTACCCAGATATTAGATTATCATTTATTTCCTTGATATTCTTGACTGTATAATCAATTTAGTTACACGTTATTCAGATTTATATCTCATTTGGTAATTGATGGTTGAAGCAAGCTGGGGCCATTATATTCTGTTGTGTTGTTAGGATTAATGTGCAGGTGGGTGCAGAGGCCCCTTAGAGGCAGCCGCTCCGTCACCTATTTCACTTATTATTGCAACCATTAGCGCCACCATCCAGATATATTTCTATTTTTTACACATCTGCGTCCACATAGATATTTTGTCAGCTCCTAATATTACCTAAACGCCCACATAGAGGAAAAGTCTGGGAGAAGAAATAATGTCACACATGGGATATTCCAGACTAACAGTCTCTGTATGCACCAATATTCATGAAACACACCGGTAGATGTCTCGCCAGGCTCCTCCCCCTGCTGCATGTGATGGTGTGCGTAGTCTGCTCATTGGGTGGGATTACTAGGCTCCTCCCCCTGCTGCATGTGATGCTGTGCATAGTCTGCTCATTGGGTGGGATTACTAGGCCCCTCCCCTGCTGCAAGTGATGGTGCACGTAGTCTGCTCATTGGGTGGGATTACTAGGCTCCTCCCCCTGCTGCATGTGATGCTGTGCATAGTCTGCTCATTGGGTGGGATTACTAGGCTCCTCCCCCTGCTGCATGTGATGCTGTGCATAGTCTGCTCATTGGGTGGGAGTACTAGGCCCCTCCCCCTGCTGCATGTGATGGTGTGCGCAGTCTGCTCATTGGGTGGGATTACTAGGCCCCTCCCCCTGCTGCATGTGATGCTGTGCGTAGTCTGCTCATTGGGTGGGATTACTAGGCTCCTTCCCCTGCTGCATGTGATGCTGTGCATAGTCTGCTCATTGGGTGGGAGTACTAGGCTCCTTCCCCTGCTGCATGTGATGGTGTGCGCAGTCTGCTCATTGGGTGGGAGTACTAGGCTCCTTCCCCTGCTGCATGTGATGCTGTGCATAGTCTGCTCATTGGGTGGGATAACTAGGCTCCTTCCCCTGCTGCATGTGATGGTGTGCATAGTCTGCTCATTGGGTGGGATAACTAGGCTCCTTCCCCTGCTGCATGTGATGGTGTGCGCAGTATGCTCATTGGGTGGGATTACTAGGTCCCTCCCCCTGCTGCATGTGATGCTGTGCATAGTCTGCTCATTGGGTGGGATAACTAGGCTCCTTCCCCTGCTGCATGTGATGGTGTGCGTAGTCTGCTCATTGGGTGGGATTACTAGGCTCCTCCCCCTGCTGCATGTGATGGTGTGCGCAGTATGCTCATTGGGTGGGATTACTAGGTCCCTCCCCCTGCTGCATGTGATGGTGTGCGCAGTCTGCTCATTGGGTGGGATTACTAGGCTCCTTCCCCTGCTGCATGTGATGGTGTGCGTAGTCTGCTCATTGGGTGGGATTACTAGGCTCCTCCCCCTGCTGCATGTGATGGTGTGCGTAGTCTGCTCATTGGGTGGGATTACTAGGCTCCTCCCCCTGCTGCATGTGATGGTGTGCGCAGTCTGCTCATTGGGTGGGATGTGAAATATGCTAAATACTACAATATACTCTTTATATTTGTGTAATTAGCCCATGACATTTTCCCATTGTCAGAGAAAAGTCATCAAAAACTAATCATCAAAAGTTTCACCTGAAAACATGAAATTGTGCACAGATAAGTAGGAAAATATATACACAGATGGAGCACGGGTCGTACAAATGTTGGTACTCTGTACTAAGTGCATTACTTCGCCAATGCAGACATTTCTTCCATATACTATTTCACCTATACCATACTTGCCAACCTTTGAATAGTGAATTTTGTGAGATCCTGGGCTGGGGCGTGGTTGGAGGGCAGGAGGGGGCGGGGCGCGGTCAAAATGACGCGATTCACCGTGAATCGTGTCATTTTGGGGAGTAAATTGCAATATGCGGAATACTTGCCTGCTCTCCCGGGAGTCCAGGAGACCTACTCAGATTTGGGTAGTCTCTCGGACATTCGGGGACAGTTGGCAAGTATGACCTATACCGCAAACCCCATAACTGGTAAGAGATATTACTATATATATTTGTGTTACTGCCCTCACTGTAATACTACATAACTGGATTTATAGTAAAATGATTTTACTATGGGGTCTGAATAAAGAAACTAATGGTTCACTGACAACCTTCTAATCTCTGTATATACTAAATAGACTCCCAGCCCTGTATCCCTATCAGGCCGATTCGCGTCTTAGACACTTAGAAAGGAGATAATTAAGCATCGGCGATCATATAATAATCTAAAAATGTTTTACAGCTGGAAATCTGTGTCCGCTGCTCCCACAAAGAGGGGGCGTCCGCCGCTACCCCACTAATTTATAACCATAAAAACAGAAAAAGAGGGAGTGCAACATACTCTCAGATTCCCGTATAACTGCAAAAATCTGACATAATATAACTCACGTTTCAAAAAGATCACTTAAACATGGACTTCTTGTTTACTTACTTCACATATATAACAATATTACATCTTTAAAGCAGGTTTAAAAATAAATAGCATGAACTGCATCTATAGTCTCAGGATTGCACTTACATATACACAGCGAGTAAGTGCACATGATATTCATGCATCCGTACCCTATAGTCACAATCAGGAAACGTATTATCAAAGAAGTGATTCCACACTAAAGAGAAACTCAGTCACTGATGGAAATAGTTCATGGCAGTAATGTATTCATATTGTATCAGTCGGAGATACTATGTAACAGAACGAGCATAAAGCTGCTTTATACATTGTGTCATTCACAGACTGAATTCCTCAGAGACTAACGTTAATATTCTGGGATAGAAAAGAAGTGTGAGAGAGATCCTACACCCGACGCGTTTCTCCAACAACAAAGCTAGTTTTATCAGAGGGTGTGGATGTCTTAGGGGCCTATTTATCAAGCCCTAAACAATGCGGGAACGGTAGAGACTCCGGGTCAGAACTTGGAGTCTCCCTTAAGACACAGTCACCTCCGGGACAGCCTCCTATTGGATGCGCAGCTCCGACATGACGTGTAAAGTAAGATGCCCCGAAAATACATCGCAATGATGACAGATACTTAACAGGATAAACCCTGATAATTACTAAACATACCACTTACATACTTACTAATTAGCTGCTATTTCACATGTTCTGCCCGTGTTCCTCTCTGGTACCTTATTATACTTGTTACATTAATTATTTGTGGGGTCACTCTGACCCTAGGTGACCGCAGCTTGAGATGCTGGTAAAAGAAAGATAATTGACCCCAACGGCAAATGTGATTATTTGTCTATTTCTCAGAGGTCTGATGGACCATCAACGCGACAACCAACGTCCTCTCTATTCTACAATCCGCTAAAGCTGTGGAGACTTCAGCATGGACCACGGGTGTAATATATGTGTTCAGCCTGAGTTACACCAACTGTTCATTTGTCTATGCTGAAAAATAACAAAACCAGTCACAGTAGGAGCAAATATATTCCCAATAAAGCAGAACTTTCCAACTGCTGGGCCGTGGGATGGATGAGACCCTAATCTCAGGGGTCCCTCTTTTCCCTGACAACTTATCAGACTATTGTGTTACATGTTTTACATCAAAGCCTTGAGACAGAACCGTCTTCTCCCTCCATATCTGGACGTCGCGCGCTCCGTCCGCAGCGCATGAAAGGAGAGTAAGGACAGAGACGCTGTAAGATTGATATTCAGAGCGTTTCCCTTGTTTGGGAATAATTTCAATAAATATATCAGGTTAGCTCCCAGCATCTCATACTAATTGAATGATCCCATAAATACAGGATACATCTCTGCCTAAGCTTGATATATTACGCACTATGTCTCTTGGGTACTTTACAATGGACCAAGTCCAAAAACAAATAGCTGGGTCAGCTGCTCCGCCAAGGAGAATAAGTAGGAAGTGCGGCTGCCATTTATACAGTCACTGCGCTGTCTGTGCGCCCCTGTAACAAGAGAGGCCGTACACCGACAGCAGTACCCCGACAGCAGTGCACAGCAGTGCACCGACAGCAGTACCCCGACAGCAGTACCCCGACAGCAGTGCACCGACAGCAGTACCCCGACAGCAGTACACCGACAGCAGTACCCCGACAGCAGTACACCGACAGCAGTGCACCGACAGCAGTACACCGACAGCAGTACCCCGACAGCAGTACCCCGACAGCAGTGCACCGACAGCAGTACACCGACAGCAGTGCCCCGACAGCAGTACACCGACAGCAGTACCCCGACAGCAGTACCCCGACAGCAGTGCACCGACAGCAGTACCCCGACAGCAGTACCCCGACAGCAGTGCACCAACAGCAGTACCCCGACAGCAGTGCACCGACAGCAGTGCACCGACAGCAGTACCCCGACAGCAGTACCCCGACAGCAGTGCCCCGACAGCAGTACCCCGACAGCAGTGCACCGACAGCAGTACACCGACAGCAGTACCCCGACAGCAGTGCACCGACAGCAGTACCCCGACAGCAGTGCACCGACAGCAGTACACCGACAGCAGTACCCCGACAGCAGTACCCCGACAGCAGTGCACCGACAGCAGTACACCGACAGCAGTACCCCGACAGCAGTACACCGACAGCAGTACCCCGACAGCAGTACCCCGACAGCAGTGCACCGACAGCAGTGCACCGACAGCAGTACACCGACAGCAGTACCCCGACAGCAGTACCCCGACAGCAGTGCACCGACAGCAGTGCACCGACAGCAGTACACCGACAGCAGTGCACCGACAGCAGTACACCGACAGCAGTACCCCGACAGCAGTACCCCGACAGCAGTGCACCGACAGCAGTACACCGACAGCAGTACCCCGACAGCAGTACACCGACAGCAGTACCCCGACAGCAGTACCCCGACAGCAGTGCACCGACAGCAGTACACCGACAGCAGTGCACCGACAGCAGTACCCCGACAGCAGTACCCCGACAGCAGTGCACCGACAGCAGTACACCGACAGCAGTACACCGACAGCAGTACCCCGACAGCAGTACACCGACAGCAGTACCCCGACAGCAGTGCACCGACCCGACAGCAGTACCCCGACAGCAGTACCCCGACAGTGCACAGGACGCCCACAGACTATGCCAGCGCTAAGCCTGCAATGTGGACATTCGTCTCTTTCTATTTCACTTTGCTCAGGGAAGTGTATTATGTATCAGAGCTTAAAGATGTTGGTAAAGCCATCCCGGGAATGTACCAATAGGTTATATATTCCTTTTAATAGGAAAGAAATTGTAAAAGGTCTGAGTGGAACCTCTCACTTTATGAATATATAATTTAACAGAGACATTCCATATTTTACACTGACGCCATGTATCAATCTACTATAAGACTGTCTTTCAGGAAGAATAACACAACATAATTCCTTAAACTGTGATTTGCTCCCACTTTACTAAAGATCTTTATTATATCTAATATATACGGTATATCCAGGGTTCAAAACTATTTAAAGATTCCCAGCAAGGAAGGACAATAAACATGTTGTGCTGCTGAGGACCCTGCTCCTTCCACTATATAACTCTCAGTCTGTGGTTTCCTGCTGCCTCCATTCCCATCCTCACATCATGTCACTGCCCCTGTCACATGCAGCCCTGTCCTCACTAACACATCACTCATCTCCTGATATACTCTGTACTGCTGGAGGACCCTGCTCCTTTCACTATATAACTCTCAGGCTGTGGCTTCCTGCTACCTCCATTCCCCTCTTCACATCATGTCACTGCCCCTGTCACATGCAGCCCTGTCCTCACTAACACATCACTCATCTCCTGATATACTCTGTGCTGCTGGGGACCCTGCTCCTTCCACTATATAACTCTCAGTCTGTGGTTTCCTGCTGCCTCCATTCCCCTCCTCACATCATGTCACTTCCCCTGTCACATGCAGCCCTGTCCTCACTAACACATCACTCATCTCCTGATATACTCTGTGCTGCTGGGGACCCTGCTCCTTCCACTATATAACTCTCAGTCTGTGGCTTCCTGCTGCCTCCATTCCCCTCCTCACATCATGTCACTGCCCCTGTCACATGCAGCTCTGTCCTCACTAACACATCACTCATCTCCTGATATACTCTGTGCTGCTGGGGACCCTGCTCCTTCCACTATATAACTCTCAGTCTGTGGCTTCCTGCTGCCTCCATTCCCCTCCTCACATCATGTCACTACCCCTGTCACATGCAGCCCCTGTTCCAGGGAATATAAACATTGACCATTTATAAAGAATACAACTGACACAGTGACCTACAGATCCCCTGTCCCTGCCGGATAAAAGTTGGGGGACATCTAGATATTTGGGGGTACCACTTCTACAGCCCTTATATAAATACAGGAATTGATATAAATATTAATCAGATGCTAACGCCAAAAATCAGCCATAAAATCGCGTTGGCTGCGGAGGCCGAGCGTTTGTTAAAGGAAATGCACTCAGTGATACTAAAACTATTACTACCAATCTCTTTCAAACAGCAATAAAATATCCTGCTAAATCAAACACCGCACAGCCAATAACACAAGTATTGATCAGGACGGCGGCTGGAATATGTTTCTGGGAATTACAGAACAATTAGAGGCCTGGGGCGCTTGTCTTAGGAACGGCCAATAACAGGCAATGAAAGTGCGGATTCTCCGAGAACAGCAAGGAATATATAGACATATATATATATATATATATATATATATAATAGTAATCCCACCACACCACAAACTCTCTGTATTATTCAGATGATGCTTTGTCTATATTAATCATCATGGTCGGTTGCATTGGAAAAACTATTATTTCACTGACGTTAAACTAAAGAAATGATTTCCATCGTAGTAGATGAAGTGGAGGATGTGAAATGTAATTTGCCCATAATTTATATTTCTAAAGAGAGTATGTAACTTTTGCATTATTCTGTCCATGTTCAAACCCCAGCGATTATTATGAAACATTTTGATTTGCATCAGGGTGGAAATACTCTGTATAACCAGAACAGCGTAGACACAGATACAGACTGAAGTGTGTACAGGATGCACATAACTCTTATATGTTAATAAATTACAATAACAACAATCTTGCAACCTAACAATTTAATACAGGTAAGAAATTTTTTTTTTTATTATAATAAATATGTATATTTTTTTTATTGAAACTTCAAAAATCATTTTAATATAACTAAGCAAATAAAAAACCATTCAATGTGTACAGCACATACAGATTTGATAGTGAATCTTCAATGCAGAGTTGTTCTGTGACAGCTACTGAGCTGATACGTGTGATTTTGTAAAGAGAGACTATGCTGTGTCGATCATCACTATCATCTGGTATTTATACCGGCACTGTAGCGGGCGTAAAGAATACGGCTGAAAAGCAGCGTACTTACACTAAACACAGGACATACGCGCCCTTGCAGTACATGGTGTATGTTAGTCCGCTTATTCCTTTCTCTGTTCCTCCTCTAAGACGTAAGCGGTGGTGTCAGATGCGCGCGGATGTGAAGTTCGTCCACTTGCGTTTAGATAAATACGTTTGGTTCATGTTCATTGTTAAATCACAGTAGATATGTAACCAAACGGTAGTACGTCCGCACCTGAATCAGCCCCACAATTCCTATATTAGTCCTAAGTCTCATATTAAATCCGGACGAGGGAGAGACCTTTAATAAAAATAAATTTTAACGTATTGTGCAATTAAAAATCACTGATTAGGGAGAATACTGCGCTGGCTTATTATGCGCATTTTACCTCATTTGTATTAGTCTGGTTACTTAACAACTCAATCTCACGGGTAATTGAACACTATCCAGAGAGGTGCGGATGTCCGATCTGTTCCACCCTATTAGGCTTCTGTAAGACCTTGTCTGTACCCATCCTGCAGTCAGACACGTCTAGTATATTAATGTCTCTATACTGTACTATGATAATGCAGATAATGATGGAGTCAGACTAGACAGTGATACTGAGGAGTCAGCAGGATATGTGGGTCTAGTAGCATCAATATGAAGAACTCAATGTCCTGACATAACCGACATACACAGGTGACATACGATACAACTGGTAGGTGTCATAAATACAGCGCGAGTGTCCGTGCAGGCGGATGTACAACTACATCTGCTTATATCAGTAATCAGTCCAGTGACAAATGCCTGGTGCTCTTGGGCCAAATTCTGCATTTATATCAATTCTGCTACTAAAAATCTGCCTTCTTCTTGCCGAAATCCACCATGTTCTCTACAAATCCACATCTAGAAATCACACGCCAGCCCCGCTTAGACAATTCCTCCTGCTAAGTGGTACGTCTCACCTACAGCCCGTCCTCCAGCCGGGATTGTCCCTACATTCCCAGGATAGTTCCTATTTTATTCTCTCCTTTAGTCCCTCATATGGTTCCTATCAGATACATCTTATTTATGAATCCTAAATCTCACTTTAACAGCTCCACAATCTGCACCTTCTCATATCTCTTATTTCTCCATTTATCCCTGGATCAGAAATGTTATCGCCCAATATTAATATATAGACCCCTTAAGAGTGTAAGCTCCTAATATTTACATTATGTGGGCATTTGGTGATCCTGATATGTGTAAGATGTCGTATACATTGTTTGTCCCCGATATGATACATACACAATATATTATCTGGGCTGGGTCCATATTTAGATATAGAGTTGATGGGCAGCATGGTGGCGTAGTGGTTAGCACTTCTGCTTTACAGAGCTGGGGTCATGAGTTCAATTCCCGACCATGTCCTTATCTGTGAGGAGCTTGTATGTTCTCCCCGTGTTTGCGTGGGTTTCCTCCGGGTGCTCCGGTTTCCTCCCCATACTCCAAAAACATACTGGAAGGTTAATTGACTGCTAACAAAATTGACCCTAGTCTGTGTCTGTCTGTCTGTGTGTCAGTCTCTGTCTGTGTGTATATTAGGGAATTTAGACTGTAAGCTCCAATGGGGCAGGTACTGATGTGAATGAGTTCTCTGTACAGCACTGTGGAATTAGTTGCGCTATATAAATAAATGGTGATGATGATGATGATAGTTGTGAGTCAATGATTACACCTAGGCAGTGAGCTTGAGGGGTGGGATTTATGGTCATGTTATCAACAGAAATAGAAATGTCAGGCAGGAAGCTTCTATTGCTGGGCGGGAATATTATTAACTCTGTTTTTGCAAGATTAATTTTGAGTTGGTGAGAAGACATCCAAGATGAAATGGCAGAAAGACAGTCAGTAACGCGAGACAACACAGATGTCGAGAGAGCAGGAGAGGATAAATTTGTGTATCATCTGCATAGAGATAATACTGAAATCCAAAGGAGCTTATTAGTTTTCCAAGAGAAGTGGTGTAGATAGAGAATAGCAGAGGACCTAGTACTGAGCCTTGTGGTTTCCAACTGATAAAGGAAGCGGAGCAGAGGTGGATCCAGAGAAATTAACATTGAAAGGTAGGATGAGAACCAGGATAGGACAGTGCCTTCAAGACCTAGGGATTGTAGCGTTTGTATGAGGAGAGAGTGGGCAACAGTGTCAAATGCAGCAGAGAGATCCAGGAGAATTAGAAGAGAGTAATCACCTTTAGTTTTAGCTGTGATCAGATCATTGACAACCTTGGTCAGCGCAGTCTCTGTGGAGTGTTGAGAGCGAAGTCCTGACTGAAGAGGATCCAGTAGGTTGTTTGCAGAAAGGAAACGTGTGAGGCGAGTGTAGGCAATTCTCTCGAGGTTTGCAGGGGCGCGGGAGTTGAGAGATGGGACGGTAATTTGAGAGAGAGTTAGGGTCCGAATTTAGTTTTTTCAGAATAGGAGTAATCACTGCGCTTGTATAATGACGGGAAGATACCAGTAGAGAGAGAGAGATTACAGATTAAAGTTAGAGGTGCAGAGGGATGTATTTACGACTGACCCTGACCTGAGAGACAATACGCCCTAAATTAGTAATTGTGGACCCAACATCCTCGTGTCAATCAGTCCGACACCCCAGTCGCAATTATTTCTGCAGGGAAAAGCGTTGGTTAGCACGTCTCAAGAAGCCGAAAATGAACATAAAACACGTCATTACAGCTCCATGAACAATGTTGCTCTCCGAGTTTCTCTACTTTACCTTTATGGTAAATACAGTTTTGTTTTTGCTACTATTATATAGCAGCTTACATCCTGCTACTTGAAATATGACAGACATGTCAGAAATTGGCTGTTGATAACTCAGAAAGACACTTCTGCTGCCATTTGATATCAGTTATGAATTACTGAGCTATGAAGCCATGGAAACAAACTATGGATTGTCCCAATTGCTTCCCATGGTTACAGTCCTGTGTATATCTGAGTTTCCCACAGGTGATTTCAGGCTGAATTCTGATTTCAAGTATGATCATCAGGGTCATGTATCACATTCTTAGCAACAGGAGTAACGTGAGATGTATTCCTGAACGTGTTCTGCATATACAATAGCTGAGCACTGGACACAGACTTTTGAAATATAACGTGAGAGTGCAGTGAATTCATATATCTTGGACCCACATTCCAGCTCATTTAAACAATGCTAAATTACAGTCTGATCCGCATATATTTCAGCCAACTGTCATCATTAATGCTAAACCTCAGCAGGAACTGTGAATCCATTCTGACATATTTGGGTCTGTTTAAATGTAGATTTGTAATAAGCGTCTAACGATAAAAGGCGAATTGTCCGACCTTCAGCGTAATGACACAAGTAGACTACAGAACTAACAGTCACTTATGTGTTATTCCAGGGTCGTGTGACCTCATAATGTTTGTAGAGAGTTGAAATCTAACACAAGGGCACGTGCAGACGGCTGTATCGCCCCGCGCTAAATACAGCACAATGGGGGATATTTAACAATATCTGCATTTTTGACACAATCATTTTCATTGCTTATCGCAATAATAAATAATGATGAAAGATTGTGGCTAATTATGAAAGTGTTCTGTGGGAACCTCTGTTATAAAGAGCTGGGATCCTTAATATTGCCATTTTCGGGGGATTCATAAATAGGCCCCATTACACTGTAAATAAAATGCAGTGTTAAATCCCTGCCGCCCCCATTTCTCAGGCAGCAGGACACTGCCGTGATCTCTTCTTGTACAGGAGGTCAGTGAGTCTTAAACTAAAGCAATTATAACTGCGCAGACTCTACCTTGCAGGTCATGAGTGACAGTTATCTAATGCACTGCTAGGAGCACAGTCTGCACTACAGACACACGACGCTGGATAATCAGACAGGATGCATGTTAGGTGTAATATAGAGAGACGAGAGGAACGAGCTTTACTGACACAAAATAATGTCATAATGGACAGTAAAACGGCAAAACATTGTGCTGGTTAATACACTGTACGTTTGGCTGCACAAATAATACAGATTGTGTGTAATTCGCACCACACTATTCCATATTACCCCTCAGCTTCCAGCACATAACTGAGTATAATCATATAGTGCCATCTTATCCAGAGATAAACACATACACACAAAGGTTTACTGACACCAGATAATTTACCCACCAGTATGTTGGACTGTAGGAGGAAACCCACCCAAATACGGAGAGAGCACACAAACTCCACACAGACAGGGCGCGGGATGACCCATGACCCCAGCGATACTAACCACTGTGCCACCATGCTGGACACAACAACACACATATGAAATGTCTAGTGAAGCGATATATATATATATATATATATATATATATATATATATAATGACCTAACCTAGCGTTGGTTCCACCCATAGAAGCCACCTTTCCCCAAGATACTCCCCTGGGACTCCGACGCCTTCAGGCTTCGTACAGTCCCAGCTGATCACTCCGGCCAATGACGAGACCCATCCAGAGCCCGGGATCAATAGACAATAACACACAGTGTATTTATAAGAGTGTTACACAAATTCTTCTCCAGGTTATAAGACGACCCCCGTGTGTGAAGTGTGTCATTTGTGTTACACTCTTAATAAATACGGAGGGGGGGGCTCAACCGTTATTATATATTGGATTCAAGTGTTCCTCACCCACGTAACCAGAAGGAAGATGAACTGCAGCAACTTATCCCCTGACAGAGGGGGGCGCTGTGGAGCACACAGGGTAATGGGAGATTTATGGGAACAACCAGTCACTCTCTACGTAGTGCGTTGAGTCAGCTGATCTCCATCATTAGCGGTTTGTATCTTACACCGGGGTGAATCGAGTCACATCTACTTGAGTGTGCTCTTCCTGTACCTGCCCACCCTATACCTCCCCATCCGCCTCTAGAAGCGTAAGGAGCCGTATATACTAGGTGCCACAGACACAAGACTACGTCTTTTCTGGGGGTAATTGCAGTAGAGTAATTTACATTTTATGCTACAGATATAGACCCAACAAAAGGCCCATCATACGGGGCCAGCTTGTGTCTTGTCCTATAACTCACCCCGAAAGTTACCTGACTGTGAGGAGGGATAAGGAGGTTAATGAAGCAGACACTGGGTGAGTTGACTGAAGAATTGAAAGTATTAATAATCATTATAATCATCACATATTTTAATTTGGCAATTAACCATAATGACTATATCTGGGAAAAATTAGTAGAATGAGCAACTTGTCTGTGTGGAAATTATTAAGTGTTTGCAGAACTAAGCAGTGTGAACTCTCACAGACGCGGAGACGCTGCGCAGACGCCGACAGAGACGGGAATTCAGAAGAGCCCAGAGAGCTGCATCCTACAGAACGTGGGGCCCAAGAGGACACAAACATAATAATAATAATAGTCCCTAATTCCGGGGTATTGCAGAGTTGTCCCTGTTTTTCTACCACATGAAATGCGTATTCTGCAGTTTTCAGTATCCAGTTTTATTCTATATTATTTATTGCTTTATGAAGTGTTTCAGGTGTCCACTTGAAATGCAAACAAACCCCATTGTAGCTAAGCTCAGGAATATGTGATGATGAGGGTAGTAGTGCCCGGACGCCGGTTATGACAGTACCGTGAAAATATGGTAAAATCAGAAGATATCCTGCAACGCTGTACAATAAAACACATTAAGGCGAGACGATGCTATTGGCCCTGGACGAAGGCGTAAACACCTGAGGGAATCAATGGCTCGCAAGCTGTTGTGGAACTACAAGTCCCAGTCATCCCTTGGCTTGCTGCTGAGCCACAGATTGCCTTACTCTGCAGCTCTCTAATCCCCTGTTCCAGGCACCAGCCCCGCCGCAGTCTCTGCTCGGCATCCCGCACATTACAAACGAATATGTAAAGATCAGGGCCGCACGGGGAATAGCTCTGAGAAGAGATTACACTAACAAACCGAGCTCAGCTCACCTACAGGCTGTTCTACTCACTCGCCTGCCGTTAATGACTCCACGGGCCTTTGTTATGTGGATACAACAGACAGCATCACACAGATGAAGAGACATCCGCACGCGTTATGCTAAGTGGAAGTCGTTTCAAAAGAAAATAAAATGTTCAACAATGGTTATAGTTCTGAAAAGTACAGTAACTTTGGGCTAAATTCACTATTAAATGAGCAACGAAACAAAAAATAAATATAAAATCGTAATGTCTTACAGTACAGGGTGAGATGTACAAGCCTCCCCTCAGCTGTCAGAAGAGGTCTGTTTCCTCACGTCACTGGCTTATGCCACAGTAATTAGAAGAGCTGTCTCACTCCTTAAAGTGCATAGACTGAGAGTTATATAGTGGAAGGAGCAGGGTCCCCAGCAGCACAGAGTATATCAGGAGATGAGTGATGTGTTAGTGAGGACAGAGCTGCATGTGACAGGGGCAGTGACATGATGTGAGGAGGGGAATGGAGGCAGCAGGAAGCCACAGACTGAGAGTTATATAGTGGAAGGAGCAGGGTCCCCAGCAGCACAGAGTATATCAGGAGATGAGTGATGTGTTAGTGAGGACAGGGCTGCATGTGACAGGAGCAGAGACATGATGTGAGGAGGTGAATGGAGCCAGTAGGAAGTCACAGACTGAGCGTTATATAGTGGAAGGAGCAGAGTCCCCAGCAGCACAGAGTATATCAGGAGATCAGTGATGTGTTAGTGAGGACAGGGCTGCATGTGACAGGGGCAGTGACATGATGTGAGGAGGGGAATGGAGGCAGCAAGAAGCCACAGACTGAGAGTTATATAATGGAAGGAGCAGGGTCCCCAGCAGCACAGAGTATATCAGGAGATGAGTGATGTGATAGTGAGGACAGGGCTGTATGTGACAGGGGCAGTGACATGATGTGAGGAGGGGAATGGAGGCAGCAGGAAGTCACAGACTGAGAGTTATATAGTGGAAGGAGCAGGGTCACCCAGCAGCACAGAGTATATCAGGAGATGAGTTATGGGTTAGTGAGGACAGGGCTGCATGTGACAGGGGCAGTGACATGATGGGAGGAGGGGAATGGAGGCAGCAGGAAGCCACAGACTGAGAGTTATATAGTGGAAGGAGCAGGGTCCCCAGCAGCACAGAGTATATCAGGAGATGAGTGATGTGTTAGTGAGGACAGGGCTGCATGTGACAGGGGCAGTGACATGATGTGAGGAGGGGAATGGAGGCAGCAGGAAGCCACAGACTGAGAGTTATATAGTAGAAGGTGCAGGGTCCCCTACATGGAAGTAAGTTTCTAAATACAACTTTTTGTTTTGTACATTTATATTATTTTTGGAGCCTTTGGAGTTCTTGTTTAACAGATACAGCTATTTTGTCTTCGCGCAAGCTATTCTTAGCGTTTGGAAAAGGACATCTAACTATCTGAAGAGAACGTTATTTTGTGAATGTCTTCATGCATGATGGAGACCAATTTAACAAATCTACATAAGTTTTGCAAATAGGGCAATGTGCAAAATATTTGGTTTGTCATTATAGTGAATGGGCGCAAAGTATTAGTAAATATCCCCTTGTGTCTATTTGTCGATAGATTGATGAAAGCTAATTGCTGATTGGCTGCTACGGGCACCTGCATAATTACACTTTCTTTGGAAATGAAACAGGAAAAGTTCCCAGCACCGGTTTTGCTGAAAGGAGAAACTTGTCTTCTGGATGCCAAGAAAACAGTATCAGAATTACACAGGAAAGGCCAGAAACTGAGAGGGGGCGGCTGGTGACATCGTGAAGCACACGAGAGGGGTTTAGGAAGAGCTCGCTGACATAAGCCATTTAAACTTGTTCATCCGATAAAACAAAACTGCAATTCTTCTGGCTGAATGACCCCACTAATCCGGCTGGGCTATGCATTCATGTAAAATTAGTCTCTGCATTTCTCGTTTGAGAGAAACACTTAGGACCCTTCAATATTTATGCCCTGCGGCTGGGAGCCATTGTGTCGTTGTTTAACAATCAGGAGCTTTGCTCCAGAGATCTGTATTGGAGGAAAAGATATTTTCTCAGACAAAGAGAAGAATGGTGCTTGTCTGTGTGAGGTGTCTTACTGGACACAAGGCCGGATTAACCCCTTGTCACCCTCAGCAGTGCCACAACTAATTACTACATGAGGATGACTGTCTTACATCAGTAAATCAACTGATACTATTATTTAGGAACTGTTACTTTTAAATTATTTAGATTCTGTTACATTGAGGTTATGTAATCACTTTAACTCTACCTCTAGAATACTAATCAGAGGTCAAAACATAGAAGAAAAGATTTTATTTGGGTGAACAAAAGCCGTCAACTTTCCGCTAATTCATAAGATGATTTGTCAATATAGTTCATCACTTTTCGGCTGCATTATGCCTGAAAAGCAACATTTCATTTGATAATGATATTATATCCCTGCACAAGTAATAGAAGGAGCTCAGATTACTAATTATTCACACTCACATGATACAATTTATCACAGTGTAACACAAGAGCAACACACTGCGTATTATTCCTTTCTTTTGCTGTGGTTGGTTTCTGTAAAATGTTGTGATTCATATTTCTATTCTTAGGTCCCTTATCCAATGGCGTCAAAGTGCATTGCTGATACTACTGATTTCTAGCATGTAAGAGACCATGGGAACAGAACGCACAGGGTCCTATGAGCCTACAGACTTTATAATATTTAATACATGATAGTATAAATTGGATAAAATATTTTATTTATGTAGATATTAGGCTCAGTAATCACCAGTAATCACAATAAAACCTGAGGTCTGTGATGAGCTGCAGACTGTCTCACTGTATCACTGTCTCACTGTATCACTGTCTCACTGTCTCACTGTCACACTGTATCACTGTCAGGTTACACCAGGACACAGGTAGGTCACTTCTATGTGTAGATTCCCCTGTAGACGCGTCTCTCATACTATGAAACACTTGGGTTCCTCTGAGACAGCTATTTACACGCCTGGAAACACCAGATAATCCCGCACAATCTCAGCCATTCATCCTATACGGTTAACGCAGTGTATTTTAGCTCAGATTCAGATCCTTATTGTGTATTTCTGGGATTTATTAATATAAATGCAAGCTTTACTTTTCCTGCATGTCAGCAGTGTATAAATAAATTATGGAGAAATGTAATTCTCTGTCTGTTGGACGGGAGGAATTATTCTGATTAGCTTTGCATAATAACATCTTTACTAGGGAGTTATTTCCATCCCAGCAGCCTCCATGCGGATGCATTAATTCCAATGGCTGTCACTGCCACCAGCTCTTTTCTGGCTGTCTGCTCTCATCAGCCGTCTGCGGCTGGTGGTGAAAGTTACACGTGTTCCTTCTGTACGGACCTCCGTGTACAACGTGTCCTGCGAGAGTCACTGACTAAAGAAGAAGAACTGCTCTCCCCAGCTCATATAACACACGCGGCGCAACGCAGGGGGCTGGTCTAGACATCGCTGGGCATTGAGGGGTGTATTTATCAAAGCTTTGCCCTAAACATTACGGGACTACCGTTGGCAATAGCACTGCTGTCAATGCCCTTACCAGCGGCAAGATATGTATGCCGGCTCTCGCCAGGGATATCTTAGACAATTAAACCAGCAACGCAGCGGTACATACACCGCCGCCATACATCGCTTTATTATTTGAATGAAGATTTTTTTGAAACTATATATTTGTTTTTAAATATACTTTTACATCTTTGTTTATTAGTGGAACTTAAAGGCAAAGTCTGGAATGTGCGCAACAATGCGCATGCGTCAGCCGGGTCATAGAGCTTCACCGGCCAAAGACTGGCCCAGCGAATCGACCCGAGCAGGCGAAATTTTATTGGTAAATTGCAGCAAGTTATTTTCTTTAACGTCACCATAAACCACATTACAGTAAATATGCCTCCAACAGCCTCTGGTCATGGGCCTAATGGAACCACTAGTGTACAGGATCTCCTAAGTTGTTTGAGTCGCCCCACAGAGCGGGCCTATGATATTAGATAGGCCTGGGTCTACAGCCTCTACTCTGGCTGCATCATACAGCATGTAAACGTCACCTCACACAACTTCTGAAATCCTCTCATCTACTTTCTACACTCTGCACGTCAATGCATTTAATATTTAATGTTTCAATATAGAACAAATCAATGAAAAAAATTGTAAAAAGTGACATTTCCGCCACCTAACACTGCTCTACGTCAGGGTCAGAGCAATATAACCATTGTCTTTCTCCAGATGGACCTGATTCGTACAGAGAAAAGGTCTTCGGTCTGATCAAAGCATTATCTGAAATATCTGCAACATTTCCAAGACTTCCACATTCCAAACTAACGCCACAGAAATGCTATTTACTGGCTGTATATTATCTTACATTAATTGTAAAGTATTTATCTGGAGCATTGTCACTCTATTATCTGAGTACTATGTAAGGTCTGACGGACGTAGAAAGCTGATCTAACATCACTTTTATCCACAATGCGTTTCCCCGTGGAAAGTAATGTTAAATATTCAGTGATATATTCTACATTAATGCAGTGTTAGAAACACTCTGCGCTTTTATAAGTAGGAGAAATGTTCCTCCATAATTGATTTTGCTATTGGCAACGTAAAGATCTGCCATTTCCGGACTCTAAATAGATGGAAGTAGCATCTAAGGAATATTTGGAAGAATATGTGGAACAAATTTAAAGCTGCAAAACGACATAAATATTGGTGGTCGCCAATTTAAAATGGCTGCAAGTTGGGGGGTTGTGACCAGGAGGACCAACGAGAAGCTGTAATGTCCGTGATTGCCTCCTTAACATCAAACAATCCACAAAGCCCGGGAGATGCCAAATAGTGTAATGCTCTGTCCCCTCTCTAGGTGGCAGCGCAGCATAAATATCACATTTTCAGCTACACTACACGGCCACAAGTATGCGGCTCTCCTCTAATTAGTGTATTTGGCCATTTCAGCCACAGGTGCTTAGAATCCAGCAAACAGCCAGCGATCTCCATAGTCAGACAATGGTAGAAGAATAGATCATACTGAAGAACGCAGTGACTTTCAATGTGGCACTGTCATAGGATCTCCAACAAGTCAGTTTGTGAAGTCTCTGCCCTGCTGGAGCTCAACATCTAGGAGCCACAACATCTCAGCCGGGAAGCAGTAGGCCACACAAGGTACCAGAACGGGACCACTACAGAGTCAGGAAGCAGTAGGCCACACAAGGTACCAGAACGGGACCACTACAGAGTCAGGAAGCAGTAGGCCACACAAGGTACCAGAACGGGACCACTACAGAGTCAGGAAGCAGTAGGCCACACAAGGTACCAGAACGGGACCACTACAGAGTCAGGAAGCAGTAGGCCACACAAGGTACCAGAACGGGACCACTACAGAGTCAGGAAGCAGTAGGCCACACAAGGTACCAGAACGGGACCACTACAGAGTCAGGAAGCAGTAGGCCACACAAGGTACCAGAATGGGACCACTACAGGTCAGGAAGCAGTAGGCCACACAAGGTACCAGAACGGGACCACTACAGAGTCAGGAAGCAGTAGGCCACACAAGGTACCAGAACGGGACCACTACAGAGTCAGGAAGCAGTAGGCCACACAAGGTACCAGAACGGGACCACTACAGGTCAGGAAGCAGTAGGCCACACAAGGTACCAGAACGGGACCACTACAGAGTCAGGAAGCAGTAGGCCACACAAGGTACCAGAACGGGACCACTACAGAGTCAGGAAGCAGTAGGCCACACAAGGTACCAGAACGGGACCACTACAGGTCAGGAAGCAGTAGGCCACACAAGGTACCAGAACGGGACCACTACAGAGTCAGGAAGCAGTAGGCCACACAAGGTACCAGAACGGGACCACTACAGAGTCAGGAAGCAGTAGGCCACACAAGGTACCAGAACGGGACCACTACAGGTCAGGAAGCAGTAGGCCACACAAGGTACCAGAACGGGACCACTACAGAGTCAGGAAGCAGTAGGCCACACAAGGTACCAGAACGGGACCACTACAGAGTCAGGAAGCAGTAGGCCACACAAGGTACCAGAACGGGACCACTACAGGTCAGGAAGCAGTAGGCCACACAAGGTACCAGAACGGGACCACTACAGAGTCAGGAAGCAGTAGGCCACACAAGGTACCAGAACGGGACCACTACAGAGTCAGGAAGCAGTAGGCCACACAAGGTACCAGAACGGGACCACTACAGAGTCAGGAAGCAGTAGGCCACACAAGGTACCAGAACGGGACCACTACAGAGTCAGGAAGCAGTAGGCCACACAAGGTACCAGAACGGGACCACTACAGAGTCAGGAAGCAGTAGGCCACACAAGGTACCAGAACGGGACCACTACAGAGTCAGGAAGCAGTAGGCCACACAAGGTACCAGAACGGGACTACTACAGAGTCAGGAAGCAGTAGGCCACACAAGGTACCAGAACGGGACCACTACAGAGTCAGGAAGCAGTAGGCCACACAAGGTACCAGAACGGGACCACTACAGAGTCAGGAAGCAGTAGGCCACACAAGGTACCAGAACGGGACCACTACAGAGTCAGGAACCGTCGCCGGAAGCAATGTCAGCACATGGACTGATCAACGGGAGCCTCGTGGATTGGGTTTCCATGGGCGAGCAACCACACACAGGCCTCAGATTACCGTGCACAATGCCAACATGGCCTGGGGTGGTGTATAGCACACCGCCACTGGACTCTGGAACATTGGGAATGTGTTCTCTGGAATGACGAATCACACACCACCATCTGACAGTCTGATGGACAAATCTGGGTTTGGCTGATGCCAGTAGAACATTTCCTATTTAAATGTCTACTGCCAACTGTAAAGATTGGTGGAGGAGGGATAATGGTGTGGGCCTCTTAGTCCTAGTGAAGGAAAATCTTAATGTTATAGGATACAGTGACGTTCTAGAGAACTGTGCGCTTCCAACTTTGTGGCCACAGTTTGGAGAAGGCCCTCTCCTGTTTCGGCATGACACTGCCCCCGTGCACAAAGCGAAGTCCATTAAAAAACTGATTTCCAGAGTTTGGTGTGGAAGAACTTGACGGTCTGCACAGAGCCCTGACCTCAACCCCAACATACACATTTGCCGAAAAACATATATCAGTGCCAGGGGTGGATCTAGAATTACATTTTACGGGGGGCGATTTATGGGGGGTTCATTTAGTCCCCGCCCTTTTGTGACAGCTAAGGCTGCCAGCGGCTGCACACCACACTATGTGCAGGTCCGTTCGGCAGTGACATGCAGGGAGTGTGCTGCCCGGCTGCTCTGATTGTGTTTTAAACACAATCAGAGCACACACTCCCTGCCTGTCTCTGCTGAACGGACCTGCACATAGTGTGGTGTGCAGCCGCCAGCAGCAAGCCCCTGATGGCCTCCCCCCCTGGATGCGCCACTGATCAGTGCCAGAACTCACTAATTCAGTTGTGGCGGAATGGATGCGAATCCAGCATACATGTTCCCAGAAGAGTGGGGACTGTTAGAGCAGCAAAGGGGGGACCAGCTCCATATTAATGACCATGGTATAGGAATGAGCACATGTCCGGGTGTAAACATACTTTGGGTCATGTAGTGTGTACGCTCCTAGCTGCTCCTCAGTGCATTTGAAGCACAGATACAGAGATAAAATGTATTAGACACTTCTTCAGAGCAAGCTGTACATTCAGACTTAATCCCACAATTATCCAGAATACTGTCATTAAGACACCGGAACAATTAATACTGAATTCAGCAACACTACGAACAGCAATTGTAAACAGTATTGTGATTGTGCTAATGACACAGGCAGGCGGGTTGTACGGCAGACACAGTGCAGCACATTAAACACTCTGTGATGGCAGCAGATGGCCAGGTGGTATTATAATGGCTTGTTAACTTTCAGGCGAGGGCATAAATGTTTTCTCCTTGAATTACTTGATTGACTTGACTCTTAGAGAGAGAGTTTTACGATTCACTGGATGAAACTTTTCCATCTCGCTGGAGATGCCGTCCGCCACTTCCCCGAGCCCCCAGCACAAGCTGTAAACTTTATGAAATATCTGGAAAGTGATTTCAGCCTTTCATTTATAACTCGGAACCAGCATGATGAGAAGAGAAAGTACATTCTGTGTCCGTTTCATTAAATTCAGCTGACTTCCCTCAAGATTTGCAGGATTTAAAGTAGAAAGGGATTGGAACTTGGTCTGTAACAGAGAAGATGGTGATGGAATAGGACGTCTGGAGAAGAAGAAATTGTACCAGTAAAATAGAGAGATAAAGATGAGATTCAGATATATATATATTATAATAAACCTGTTCTTGCCTCCCGCTGCCTCAGGCGATGTGTGTCTGTTGTCCTCCTCCAAGCGCGTACCTGGATATTCCCTCTGACATGTGACTGTCTGCATGTTCTGGCTCGTTAGACGGTTCTAACGAGCAAATAAACTCTGCCCGCAATCCCTCCAAACCCCACACCCCTCCACTCAAATACGCCCACTTTTGATAAAGCCTGGTGCAGTTGGGAGGAATTCCTGAGCTCACTCAGCGCCGTTTAGTGTGAGCGCAGACTGCCCTTGAGCATTATATATCTGTCTGATCTCCTAATACTGACCTCCCCCCACTCTTCTGGTTCCAACCTGGGACAGTTCATTACAGGATAATAGATTTAAGAGATGACCTGCGGCTAGGTAATTGCTTAAAATATACATCTGTACTTTCTGTGCTGCCCCTTTGCTTCCTTCTAAATTGTAAGCTCTTATGACTAAGAGCCGTCACTCTACATATGAGTTTTTGGTTTTGACTATCTCTTAGTTTTTACCAGGTTAACCACCAAAACACAGGAGAGAATGAGGGGTAACTGAGAGCCACATTCTACAAAGCATCTATAAAAATAAAAAAGCATTGACATTGAGCAAAAACTTTCATTGCAAATAGTTTATATATTGTAAAGAATGAAAAACTCTGAGATCGGAATCTCTTTGATTTGTTCCATTCGCTTTAACATCACTTTTATCCACATTGAGTTTGCCTGTGGATAGTAATGCTAAATATTCAGTGCTATATTCTGCATTAATGCCGTCTTGTCTGACTGTCTCTGCACTTTTATAAGTAGAAGAAATGTTCCTCCATAACTGATTTTGTTGTTGGCAGTGTGAAGAGTGGCCTATGTATATATATATATATATATATATATAGGTAAGGGGCCTTTATGATGGTGAGAATGGTTTTGTAGGACCAAGCGCAGGGAACAAACCTTTGCAGCAAAGTCACTGAAGTAATTATCTTGTAAATGTTACAGAACAGAGTCATTTATACAGGAGCACAGCTAGTTCCTTCCTTACCCCCCTTCCTTACCCCCCAAGGGGCAACAAAACATTATGTAGTCACCATGCACAAAGCTGTGTGATACAATGTAACTGACACGTACAGCAGAATGCCAGCTCTAAGTCACATGGACACTGGACGCACAGCTATCGAACCATCTTATTGCAATGGTCGGCCAGTGATGGGAACAGAACTGGGGGGCCCCACACCCCGACACTAGATACCTGTCAGTTGTTCTGTTCTGCGTAGAAAGAGTATAATAACCATCTACAAGAATTAATACATTAATATCACCATCGATTACAAAGCTCTGAATTAAATGTTTATTGTATGCTCTAAATATATAAATATTAAGGCTCGTAATATATGATCAATTGATTACAAAATGAAATGAACAGACAATGAAACTAGAACAGCTATCGGTATAGGATGTAGATGTCACTGACCACGCTGCAGGGATATTTCTATCAAGTTATTCGCTCCTGTGTCATTAGATAAGTTAGCGCCTTATTGACAGCTCAGGTTCTGCAAAAGCGCCAAGTCTCTGTTTTGAAAATACATAATAAAGCTGTAGGTTTATAGTGCTGGTGGTCTATATCAGTGATGGGCAACAGGCGGCCCCCCCAAGCCTTCACCTGCTGGTGGTCTATATCAGTGATGGGCAGCAGGCGGCCCCCCCAAGCCTTCACCTGCCGGTGCTCTATATCAGTGATGGGCAACAGGCGGCCCCCCCAAGCCTTTACCTGCCGGTGCTCTATATCAGTGATGGGCCACAGGCGGCCCCCCCAAGCCTTTACCTGCCGATGCTCTATATCAGTGATGGGCAGCAGGCGGCCCCCCCAAGCCTTCACCTGCCGGTGGTCTATATCAGTGATGGGCAGCAGGCGGCCCCCCCAAGCCTTCACCTGCCGGTGCTCTATATCAGTGATGGGCAACAGGCGGCCCCCCAAGCCTTTACCTGCCGGTGCTCTATATCAGTGATGGGCAGCAGGCGGCCCCCCCAAGCCTTTACCTGCCGATGCTCTATATCAGTGATGGGCAACAGGCGGCCCCCCAAGCCTTCACCTGCTGGGGTCTATATCAGTGATGGGCAACAGGCGGCCCCCCCAAGCCTTCTCCTGCTGGGGTCTATATCAGTGATGGGCAACAGGCGGCCCCCCCAAGCCTTCTCCTGCTGGGGTCTATATCAGTGATGGGCAACAGGCGGCCCCCCCAAGCCTTTACCTGCCGGTGCTCTATATCAGTGATGGGCCACAGGCGGCCCACCCAAGCCTTTACCTGCCGATGCTCTATATCAGTGATGGGCAGCAGGCGGCCCCCCCAAGCCTTCACCTGCTGGTGGTCTATATCAGTGATGGGCAGCAGGCGGCCCCCCCAAGCCTTCACCTGCCGGTGCTCTATATCAGTGATGGGCAACAGGCGGCCCCCCCAAGCCTTTACCTGCCGGTGCTCTATATCAGTGATGGGCAGCAGGCGGCCCCCCCAAGCCTTTACCTGCCGATGCTCTATATCAGTGATGGGCAACAGGCGGCCCCCCAAGCCTTCACCTGCTGGGGTCTATATCAGTGATGGGCAGCAGGCGGCCCCCCAAGCCTTTACCTGCTGGGGTCTATATCAGTGATGGGCAGCAGGCGGCCCCCCCAAGCCTTTACCTGCCGATGCTCTATATCAGTGATGGGCAACAGGCGGCCCCCCAAGCCTTCACCTGCCGGTGCTCTATATCAGTGATGGGCAGCAGGCTGCCCTCCCAAGCCTTCACCTACCAGTGGTCTATATCAGTGATGGGCAACAGGCGGCCCCCCAAGCCTTCACCTGCCGGTGCTCTATATCAGTGATGGGCCACACGCGTCCCCCCAAGCCTTTACCTGCCGGTGCTCTATATCAGGGATGGGCAGCAGGCGGCCCCCCCAAGCCTTTACCTGCCGGTGCTCTATATCAGTGATGGGCCACAGGCGGCCCCCCAAGCCTTTACCTGCCGGTGCTCTATATCAGTGATGGGCAGCAGGCGGCCCCCCCAAGCCTTTACCTGCCGATGCTCTATATCAGTGATGGGCAACAGGCGGCCCCCCAAGCCTTCACCTGCTGGGGTCTATATCAGTGATGGGCAACAGGTGGCCCCCCCAAGCCTTCACCTGCTGGGGTCTATATCAGTGATGGGCAGCAGGTGGCCCCCCCAAGCCTTCACCTGCTGGGGTCTATATCAGTGATGGGCAGCAGGCGGCCCCCCCAAACCTTCACCTGCTGGGGTCTATATCAGTGATGGGCAGCAGGCGGCCCCCCCAAGCCTTCACCTGCTGGGGTCTATATCAGTGATGGGCAACAGGCGGCCCCCCCAAGCCTTCACCTGCTGGTGGTCTATATCAGTGATGGGCAGCAGGCGGCCCCCCCAAGCCTTCACCTGCTGGGGTCTATATCAGTGATGGGTAGCAGGCGCCCCCCCAAGCCTTCACCTGCTGTTGGTCTATATCAGTGATGGGCAACAGGCGGCCCCTCCAAGCCTTCACCTGTTGGTGGTCTATATCAGTGATGGGCAGCAGGCTGCCCTCCCAAGCCTTCACCTACCAGTGGTCTATATCAGTGATAGGCAACAGGCGGCCCCTCCAAGCCTTCACCTGCTGGTGGTCTATATCAGTGATGGGCAGCAGGCTGCCCTCCCAAGCCTTCACCTACCAGTGGTCTATATCAGTGATAGGCAACAGGCGGCCCCTCCAAGCCTTCACCTGCTGGTGGTCTATATCAGTGATGGCCAGCAGGCGGCCCCCCCAAGCCTTCTCCTGCTGTTGGTCTATATCAGTGATGGGCAGCAGGCGGCCCCCCCAAGCCTTTACCTGCTGAGGTCTATATCAGTGATGGGCAACAGGCGGCCCCTCCAAGCCTTCACCTGCTGGTGGTCTATATCAGTGATGGGCAACAGGCGGCCCCCCAAGCCTTCACCTGCTGGTGGTCTATATCAGTGATGGGCAACAGGCGGCCCCTCCAAGCCTTCACCTGCTGGTGGTCTACATCAGTGATGGGCAGCAGGCGGCCCCCCCAAGCCTTCACCTGCTGTTGGTCTATATCAGTGATGGGCAGCAGGCGGCCCTCCCAAGTCTTCACCTACCGGTGGTCTATATCAGTGATAGGCAACAGGCGGCCCCCCCAAGCCTTCACCTGCTGGTGGTCTATATCAGTGATGGGCAGCAGGCGGCCCCCCCAAGCCTTCACCTGCTGGTGGTCTATATCAGGGATGGGCAACAGGCGGCCCCTCCAAGCCTTCACCTGCTGGTGGTCTATATCAGTGATGGGCAGCAGGCGGCCCCCCCAAGCCTTCACCTGCTGGGGTCTATATCAGTGATGGGCAACAGGCGGCCCCTCCAAGCCTTCACCTACTGGTGGTCTATATCAGTGATGGGCAACAGGCGGCCCCCCAAGCCTTCACGTGCTGGTGGTCTATATCAGTGATGGGCAGCAGGCGGCCCCCCCAAGCCTTCACCTGCTGGGGTCTATATCAGTGATGGGCAACAGGCGGCCCCTCCAAGCCTTCACCTACTGGTGGTCTATATCAGTGATGGGCAACAGGCGGCCCCCCAAGCCTTCACGTGCTGGTGGTCTATATCAGTGATGGGCAGCAGGCGGCCCCCCAAGCCTTCACCTGCTGGGGTCTATATCGGTGATGGGCAGCAGGCGGCCCCCCTAGAATTCACCTGCCGGTGGTCTATATCAGTGATGGGCGACAGGCGGCCCCCCCAAGCCTTCAACTGCAGCCCCTAGCTCCTTCCTGCTTTATTGTCAGATGTGTTAGATATAGCTTGTAACACGTGCAAAATGATGCCAATATGTTATTACAGATAGGGGTCTCTTTCTTTGACTTAATGCATTGTTTTATCTTATTACTGAGATTAAGGAGAATGTGCGGCCCTTTTCAAGGTTAGAGGGCCGCACAAAGCTACCCCTGATGTGTATGAGGTGTCCATCACTGGTTTATATAAAGCACAGGAGGACTACACAAAGCACAGGAGGGCTACACAAAGCGCCGGAGGGCTACACAAAGCGCAGGAGGACTACACAAAGCGCAGGAGGTCTACACAAAGCGCTGGAGGTCTACACAAAGCACTGGAGGTCTACACAAAGCACAGGAGGTCTACTCAAAGCTCAGGAGGACTACACAAAGCACTGGAGGTCTACACAAAGCTCAGGAGGACTACACAAAGCATAGGAGGACTACACAAAGCACTGGAGGTCTGTACAAAGCATAGGAGAAGAATAGAAAGCACAGGAGGAGTATATAAAGTGCAGGAGGACTACATAACATGCATAAAGACTACACAAAGCCTAGGAGGACTAAAAAAAAGCGCAGGAGGATTATATAAAGCCCAGGAGGACTATACAAGGTACAGGAGGACTCAAAAGGATAAAATGATACAGCGCTAAAAAATGGTGTCAGAGATAGTAATGAGATGCAGATTTTCTACAAGGAGAGAACTAGCTACCTTTGGGTTCAAAAAGTATTTAATGTAAATGGCCAAAGGCCAGATGAAATAAAAACATATATAGAAAACACATCGGTAAAAAGTTATATACAACCTTACATTAAGAACAACATTATAGGGAAATAAAAGGATATAAAGAACAAACGCTAGAAACATGGATCTATGGAATCTCTGTGAGTGAGTCCAAATTCAGTTCAAAGTAAAGAAGTCTCACATCCCAATTGGTAAAGAGACACAAAGTCTCATAGTGAATATAGAATCCCACAATACTTGCTGTTATGAAGTCCTTCATAATTGTTGATTAACAATAATGGTGATAGAATCGGAGCTAAGTTGGCCGGCTTCTTGATAGTCGCAGACTAGCTCCTCTGTGGATTTACTTGGACTTGAGAAATAAATGACCTGGGTCCCATGAGGTGAAAGCATCCCTGGTGGTATTTCCTGGTGGTTTACAGCACTAGGTATTCCCAAAGCCTCCCGACCTAGGTACTTACCTAGCCCGACCTGGCTTCGCTTCCAAGTTCTGAAGGGTTTAGGCTTATTCCAAGGTGGTATGGCTGAAACCCCTGCGGGATAATTTGAATATTATATGCAACTTTGGATTTTAAAATCTATGTTAAGACCCTCTGGGGCCAGGGTTTTCAACTCATAGATCCACCTGGTCTCAACTGCATTGATAGTTTTTATGAAATCTCCTCCCTTCCAATTCTTGTTGAATAGCCATAAACTGTAAGGATACACTGTGTGAATCTAACCCCTTCTTAATGTTATGAATATGTTCCCCTATTTAGGTTTAAGAGGTCTGATCATACGACCCACACACTGAAGATTACACGGGCATTGTAGGATGTAGATTACATCCCTAGTATCACAAGTGGGGGTGTCCTTTATTTTTTTATTTCTGTCTTGTTTGAATGGACGAAAATCAGTGATAGGTTTAGTACTTCTCAGTTTTGTGGAGGCCACAGTAATAGAAACCAGTGGGGTTCTTGGTCGTTGTCAGAACTGACTGAATCTTAAATATAGGTTTCAGTTTAATGTGGTTCTCTACTAATATCTTTCTTAGATCACCTGCCTATCCAAAGACGATACAAGGATGTGGGGGTAAAATCATCTTGAGATCCTCATCTTGTAACAGGATCTCCCAATTTTACTTGATGATTTTTTTAAATTTGTTTTGCTGATTGGTTGTAATTGGTTCTAAAGTATGTTTTAGACCGTACCTCAGCATCAGTTGGTTTAGTCCTATATTTTAAAAGGTCTTGCCTTTCCATATGTTCAACTTGTCTGTAAGCTAGCTCCAGGGCATCCTTATTGTAACATTTTTGCTCAAACTGTGATTTAAAATGTTTAGCTTGTACTCTGTAATTTGTTATATATGAGCAGTTTCTTCTGACTCTTTTGAATTGGCCTATCAGAATGTTTGTAAGCCATTGTGGGTAGTTATTGCTTGTAGATAAAATGTAGCTGTTAACATCTACCTGTTTGTAAAATGTCTTGGTTTCCAATTTGTTGTCTCTCTCTCTCTCTCTCTCTCTCTATATATATATATATATATAGATAAATCTAAGAAGTTAACTTCAGATTTACTGTACTTAGTTGTACATTTTGATATGTATATTGTTTATGTCAGTTATGAAGTCAAGATAAGGAAGATATCATCTATATATCTACACCAGAGGACCCGGTTCACTCCAAATCCATGGTCCGACCATATCGCCTCATCTTCCTACTTGCTCATGAAAAGATTGGCGTAGCTTGGTGCGAACCTAGTCCCCATGGCATTACTTCTAATCTGCAGATAAAATTGATCCAAAAACCAGAAGTAATTATGTTTGAGTATGAAATTAATTCCTCCAATGATTAATTCAATTTGTTCTGGATTAATTTTGCAATCATGTGAAAGATGATATACGATACTGGCTAGTCCTTGTGAGTGGTCGATCACTGTGACGTAATGTCACTTGTGACCAACCAGTAGTCACTGTGCCACGTTACATTCTGTAAATTTTTTAATATTTGCGTTGTATCGTGAAGGTGAGATGTCTGTGGGTGGTCTGTAAGGATATATCTGCATCTATCCATCCTTGGCCAATGGATTCACGTGCTAATTTGTGATAGTTTAACTGTACCATATCGTGAATAGAGAATGAGGAATCAGAAGAGTCTGTTAATGTACTATTGTCATTATTGAGCCTAATATGTATCTGCCTCATTAACTACTGATAGGTCATATTTAATTGTAAGGTAGTGAGTTGGGCGGAATCTTTTGTGTTGATTTAATGAGTGTTATTACTTCTTTGGTTGTTGTTGATATTGTTTATGTTTTTAGTTTTATTTTTGGATTCTTTAATACCAAATTATCTCAAAGTAATTTGGACTTTTCATCTGTATAATATCATGTTCTTTCCCTTCTAATATTTTTTGAATTAAGGTATCTAACGTATGGAATTCTTCATGTGTTTTGAAGGGTTCTAAAGTGGTATTCAGATCTGTAATTTGTTGTCCAGATAGTTCTAGTTCTGTAGTCCTAGTAGAGATTATGAGATCGATTAACTGGAGTGAACATCGGTCTAGAATGTCTTTCCACTGACAAATAAGGACAGGATAGTTAAGGTTGTGAGTGGGGGCACAGGAAGACCATGCAAAGCACAGGAGGACTATATAAAGTGCAGTAGGACTACACAAAGCACAGGAGGTCTATACAAAGCATAGGAAGCCTATACAAAGCATAGGAGGAGAATACAAAGCACAGGAGGACTATATAAAGTGCAGGAGGACTACACAAAGCACAGGAGGTCAATACAAAGTGCAGAAGGTGCAGTCATAGCACAGAAAGTCTATGCAACGTGAAGGTCGGTTAGATATAGTATGGGAAGACTAGAGACTAGATCACAATGAACGAGATCTACACAAAGAGCACGGTAAGAAATCTACCCAAGCAATCAGGGATAAGAAGAGGACTGGAAGTAACATCCAAGGACCAGTTCAATGCTGCTGGCTTTGGTGGTAGCATTGTCAGGTTAGGGTAGAATAAGGATTCAATCACTGTTCATCTCACCCATGTGACTGCTACTAATTTATCTCACTCGCCCATACCGGCGGGCACAGCTTATTTATCCATCAGTATCCAAAGAGGGAAGCAAATCTGCATTTATTCTGATAACATGAGGGGCTGATTCTGTACTATGTTCTATGGGCAACTTATTCGTACTCCCCGAGTCTTACAGTAGCTAGTGCTCCCGTTCTAGTATCAGCTGAGAGGTGACAGAGATCTCCCAGAATTCTGCAGCAGCGGTTGGGACACAACTGATACTGGCGGAGAAGTCACTTTCCAGACATGTCTGGAGCGCAGTCCTTCCTCTCCGGGAATTATCAATGACGTAAAGATAATTCCACTCGCTGCACTCTCACTATCTATACCTCGTGACAGCTGCTACATTGCAATTAAATGGCAGCGCCTGCTTCCAGTTTACCAGAATGCATTTTTTAACTAACAGTCACAAAGTTATTAAGTTTGTTATGATTAGCAAAGGTTTTTAAATATACATAAAACATCAGGAAGGCACCAGTCAATTGTGTTTGTGGCAGTTTCATTTTGGTTAATTACATGTTTAAGTTGATTTGTACAAGAGTCTAGGGTAATTTGCCAGGGTTATAATTTAGCTTTCTCAGCTGTCAGAATAAATGTATTAACAAAAAAATAAAAAAAATAAAACAACACCCAGATCTCTGCATATTACTTAGCCGACATACATATTAATTAAACACAGCTGATTAAAATAATGGTCTCTTCAAATATTCATCAACTTCCCACAAGAGCCGTTTCGCTCAAACACTTGCAGTCCCCTAAAATATCACGCCATTCATTTTCACTCTGTTTTGCATTTCAAAGCATTAATTTCTTACATAAGACGTTTAATTCACACTGACTCCTGTCCATAAGAAAAGATAAAAGAAGAGGCAAAGGTTTTATGTAAATGATTAATTACATAAAAGACAGCAAAATGAAAGAGTGCTTTGTTTTATGGGCTCGAGCTTCAGTTACAGGTAAAGGCCCGGGTTGTAGACTAGCTGAGGACAACATGAGAAATAGCGGTACCAAGAATATATATGAAATAGCAGCATGAAGTATATAAGAACAAGTAATATGGCATATTTTTTATTATTTTAATTGATTATTGCTATCCTAAGATATCGATAACAGAACTGGTATTGTGGAACTAGAAGTAAATTCATGGTGAAGCCTTCACCGGTGAAAGTAGCAAGCCTTAACGCGAGTGGGGTGATCACCAACGGTTACTCTTCGATGTATAGGGTGAAGCAATAAAAGAGCCCTATCACAGACAAAACATTGCTGGCAATATGGCTTTTTGTTCTTTGTTAAACCTGCCCCTTAGTATTGCGCTCGTTAAGGACATGATACTATGCAACGAGGTACAGCTGCAGCACAGCTGTGTAACAGATGAAATTCATTCAATGTGATCTTCATTTGGTCTAACAGAGAAATCATTATTCCAGTTCAGGCTTGGCTCTCCGTGTGCTGTGAAACTACAAGTCCCAGTACAACTTGCCAGGTATCGGCTGGCTATCTGCTTTCAAAGCATGCTGGGGCTTGTAGTTTCACAATGCCTGGAAAGCCACAGGTTTGGCCAGGCCAGTACTAGCTATTCACTTTTGTCCACTGGTTAGTGATTCACATATAGGAGATGCCTTGACGTTGCCAGATGAGCTTATCCCAATATAACTATATTGTGCACATAATTCTCCTACTTGTATGTATATTCCGACACATAGTGACTTATATATTGTTTGCTTTAAAGCACTTTTCACTTATACGGTGGTCTTAATTGTCTTGGCAGCACTTTCTCAAATTATTTTATTCACTTGTACACATTTCACTAATTTAATGGAGTGCACCTTGGCTTCACTGATTTCTGAATTGCACACAATGCGATCGTGATTTTAACTAGCAGAGAAATTATTACACTATGTATTCATTTGTCACCACTGGTTAGTGACTAACACACCTAGCGAACACTGTGATGGTTGCTCTGTCCTTGTTCTGCAGCATTTCACAATTGTCTCTACGAAATTTGCTGTCGCTATATATATATATATGTGTTGATGATGATGATGAATTGTTTATCACTGTTTTGAAATTAGTATTCAAATAATATTGTACAGTCATTGTTCACTGTTTCAGATCCGTCTTCTGATATAGCCTTTTATTTTCTCTTTTAATAATTAATATCACATCAATTAAGTATGACGTAACAGAAAAAAGAGTGGTAGAAACGCAGACACATCACATGGCTGTCAGTAACATGTAAGCAATGATACCCTACAGTAGTGTTACTTTAAGTCATAGCAGAAATCCAGTTAGCTTTGGCGCTGAGAGGAAGACGGAGTCAGAGGGGGCAGAGTGTTAGCTTGGATAAAACACATGGTGAAGGTGGTGATGAGGGTGATTGATAATGGAGGTATTCTCAGTGTTATTCTCCCCAGTCTTTACCCCCAGGCTGACCGGCATCCCCCCCCCCCCCCCCATTTCTCCACTGTACATTGCTTCTACTGGACAAAGCTCTCCCCTTTAATCTATCCACACAGATCGGGCTGGAACAAGTTATATACTCTTCAGGCTAGGAAGAAGTTGTCCATGTTGAAGATGGACATACCGACCGGATGGAAAACCTGTTACTATATTCTCGGTGGTGTGGATTCATGTGCAATAAAAAGCTACCAACAACTGTGTCAGCATCCCAGGGATCTGCATGGGGCCTACTGACAATCTATGTAATGGTAAGTCATGAGGGCTTATGTCGGCTGATGGCACCTGTCAGGTCCTGGTGCTTGTTCTTGCCAGGGAACTCAACTTGTATCTGTGAACCAGGACTCTGTAGCCTGTATCTTCCTGTGTTTGACCCCTGGCTCTCAGACATGGATCGCACTGGCTCCTGACCCTGGGCTCTCAGACAACTACCTCAATCTCTCTCGGACAACTACCTCAAGCCCTCACATGTCTGTCTATAGACCGTCTACTTTTGCTACATTCTGTTTAAGTCCCCACAGTTTAATTCACACTCTTCTTTGCTACCTATCTGCAACTGCCTCATGTATTAGTCATTTTGATTACTGTATTAGTTATGCCCTATCTGTATTTGTATGATTGTCCAGCACTAAGTAATCTGTTGCATCATAAATAAAATAATAATACCTCTCTTGACATCTGACTCTCCGATGACTACTTCTCTGATTCCTGACTTCCGGCTCTCAGATGACTACTTCTCTGGCTCTGAGATGACTACTTCTCTGGCTCTCAGATGACTACCTATCTCCCTCTTGACTTATGGCTCTTGGATGACTATTTCTCTGGCTCTTAACTTCCGGCTCTCGGACAACTACCGCTCTGGCTCTTCACTTCTACTCTGAGATGACTACTTCTCTGGCTCTCAGATGACTACCTATCTCCCTCTTGACTTATGGCTCTTGGACGACTATTTCTCTGGTTCTTTACTTCTGGCTCTTAGACGACTGACTACCTATCTCATACTTTACTCATTGCTCTTGGACGACTATCTCTCTGGTTCTTAATATTTGGCTCTTGGACGACTACCTCTCTGGCTTTGGCCTCTGGCTCTCAGACTACACACTCTCTGTTCCCCTCCTCAATTACAGTCAGTAAGAAGGAGAATGGAGCAATAAATCTGCTGACTGGGGATGATGGGAGTTGTAGTTCAGCTGCGACGTGAGTGCTGGACATGTTCCTTATTACTTGTAAGACTACAATCAATGAACCTGGAAGCCATTAATGTTTTATTAATGAGTGTGGGTGTGTCAGTGGTGCCACGAATGCTTAGCACCGACTAATTCCATTTGCTAATGTTACTGATGCAAACACTGCGTTCTTAATGGGTTATCACAGCCCTGCTCTGAACTGCAAATACTGCTGAGGAGAACATTAATTTCTGTGTAATTTGTGTATTTTAAGTATCTTCTGCAGGCAAATGTCTCATTAATAAAAATGTGATTTAGAAAACGAAATCTGCTATATTCATTAACACCAGAAATGAGGTCTGACGAACATCTCCTGCTGGATGTGAGGAATCCTCACACACGGCTTCTACCTTAGTGCTGAAGATTGTGGCGTGTACCATTATACATTGCCTACATATAGGTGGCATGGTGGCATAACGGTTTTGTACACACACACACACAACACACAACACACAACACACAACACACAAACAAGTAGATATATGGAGGTACAGTGGTTAACTCACTCTCTAGATTCTCTTTAGATATAGATAGGTATATATAGATAGGTATATATATATATATATATATATATATATATATATATATATTGTAACAAAAGGAGGCATTTAGCTGGCAATATACAGAGAGAGCAGGGAAGTAGAGTAAAACATTTGTGCAGTAATACACCTAGAGTGAAGACTTATGTATGAAAAGCAAGTTTAAATTTGGTTAAACTTACATGATCTGAAATCCTTCCTCTCAGCAAACAGACAGGGCGTGTCTGGTTGTGCAAACAGAGGCAGTGATGGGCGTTTTCTTTTAAAGAGAAGGTGGGTGTGTCACCTGTCCATCAAGCTAAGGCTGGAGGAGGAGCATCATGTATAAAAGCTTGTTTGTTTCATTTGTTCAGGAAGACCAATGCTGGGTGAGCGGGCTGGTCCTGAGAGAGAGCTGGACTATGTATAGCTAGTGTTTAGGGTCTCCATGATTGCTGTACAAGTATACGGTGTCAAACATTTACCATCCTGACAATAAAGCACCATAAAAAGGAAGTTGTTGTTCGCGTGTGCTTCACCAGTAGCGGGCTCCTGCCACAATATGTATATTGTGACAAGGTTACTGGTTTAGTACATGGCAGCAGGTACATATCACCAAGGTTCCTAACCTACTGCTTTTAAAAACCCAGGAAAAGTCTATGTTGCTTAAGCTGATTGCTGTAGGGATATAGGCTTCTTTGTAAAATCAGAAAAGGGTCCTGGGGTTACGAATGTAGAGAGCGGGCAGGCTCCATCCATTAGGCCCATTAACCGAGCTTTCCCTACCAGTGATTCTGCTGGTAATCAGGAGCTGCACCTGAGTGGTGCTAGTAAAAGGCTGCAGCTCAGACAGTCTCTCACTGTTTGGGGACACGGACTGCAGAGTCTCTGTGGGAGAAAAATCTGATATCTGCCTGAAAGTTATTGTTCTGAAACCTCTTTTTGCTTTGTCTCAGTATATTAGTCAGGTGTGACCAGTGGTTAGTTAGAGGCAGACAGCAAGGTGTTTATTTTGGAGTTTTCTTTTGTTTTTGTTACTGAATAAAACTGGCTGAGGTCAGTTTCACGAAACCTGTGGACTATATATACATAATGGGCTAGTTTCCGAACATGAGCTCCCACACTCCACAGACTTACTGGAAGAATAATTGGCTGCTGACTAAACAAGGACCCTAGTGTGTGTGTGTGTGTGTGTGTGTGTGTGTGAATGTGGCAGGGAATTTAGATTGTAAGCTCCAATGATGCAGGGAGTGAGATGAATGATCACCCTTTACAGCGCTGTATAATTTGGAGGTACTATATACCGGTATATATATATATATCTATATATCTATCATGTATATGTTGTCTCATCTCTGTCCCTCCAGCATATTAAACGGTATTTGGGATTGGTTTATTATTTAGTACCCTTCGGCCTCCTTACATGAGAGGTGAGTGTTTAAGACTTCACTTGTATTTCAGCGTTGTTTGAAGCATAGATGTTAGTGTAGGGACTCAAAAAAATGAGGATCGTTGACATTGGGATGCAAGTTTCATTTTTTGTTATAAAAACTAGCACCTCGCACAATGATCAGAATAATCCATGTGATTTTGTATTGTAAACATAAATCATTACGCAAATAATCTCCGATCCTAGAAAATGTTCTTGCACCAAGTAAAGAGCTGTGTGTTAACGTGACTATAATTATCTCAAGTATTATTGTAGTAAATAAGGAGAAGTAGATATTGATTAAAGCCCAGTAGTCGAACCATTCATTGAAATGTTGAATTTCTTCCCATAAGAAGGAAAAACTCAATCAGCTCTACAGACTGGTGATCACTGCAGCCCATTCCTGAATTACAGCCATTACCAGGCTCAGGATAAGAAATAACTCCTTGGAAAACTAAAGAACGTCTAAAAATAATTGAGCAGATTACAAGATGCATCTGGTATCACAATCCATATTTATTTATGTATTCACAAGACAGGCTGCCTCTCCAGCAACAAAGCCCAGACCTGGAGAACAAGAGGCTTGTCGGTGACAGGGGCCCATCCATCACCATCTGTTATTTCCACAGCTGGGGGGCCACACCTGGGAGATGGATGAGACTTGTCAGAGTAACAGACTGCGCAGATTAAGTCTCGGAGAAAAGAATAAACAAGAAATCTCCTCTTTCTAATAAAAGAATCTGCTCTAACACTGTGACTTAGTCCGTCTGCCGTTATATAGGACATCAATAAACAAAGTATCGGGATACAAAAGTAAAAGACGATTACTCTACCGCTCTGCGCAACACCCAGCGTGACGGGGCCAGGAATTCTCAGTTATAGTGAGTGCTGAGATTTTACATCACATCCAGGGTAGGCTCCAAGCCGCTGTTAGGGGAAGAAACAGGTTCCATACTTGAAAGTGGCAGTGAGGACAATTTACATTTATATTTTTTAGCAAGAATAGTTTTTTGCGTTTGTGACATTTAGGCCCATGCTGCGTCCGTACAAAACGGGATGAAACCAACTGCCCTCCCGCTCCCCGTTATTGTCACAGCGCAAAATCTTCAGGAGATGTCGGAGGTACGCGGTTACAGGTCAGCAAAGGACGGGATCACCACAGGCCGCCGCTGAGATTAGATGGTGATCGCACTGGGGAGGAGGGAATTAGAAGTAGTAGGGAAGAATTCTGCCCTTACGGCCTCATCAAACATGGATGTAAGAGACAAGTCACTCACAGACTGGATGGATTTACTACCTCACGTGGCACCGTTTATCTGCGCCAGGTAGAGCTGGTCAGCTGGGGATGTATAAAGGACTGTTAGTTCCCTCTGTGCCGGGAGATGGTTGGGTGCAGTGGGTTCTGGAACGACCCTGGGACTGGCACTGAGAGAGGGTGGGGGTTCTCATGCTGCAATGAGTGTGGCCCCTCTACCCTTATATGGCTGTTGTCTTAACCCCACGCAGAAAATAGTCATAGCCCCGAGTACTGTACTGTGGGATACAGCTGAAGGCTCACCATGAATGGCCTCCTCTCGTTACATGACAATACGCTGTTGGACATGTGGAGCCATGTGCAGTACATAAGACCCTCGCTACGACTTATCCTTGACAGGGAAGAGCTGGAATATTCAAGGGCAGTGCCGTAACTAGACGTTTTAGTGGCCTGGGCGAGACAGGGCCCCGCGCCCCCCATCTAAGTGGGAGTGACATTTGCTAAGTGGGTGTGGCCAACCTAATGTGGGGGTGTGGCTATCACTTTACTGAAAGAATTCTATTACACATATTTGCAAATGCATGATATCTATATATCTCTCATAGAGAGAGAGATAGCTCTATCTATATATCTGATGCATTTGGCTTATCATGCATTTGCAAGTTCTATGATAAAATAAATACAAATAAATATAATTAAAAATAATAAATTATATATATATATATAATTTATTATTTTCCTGTCAGAGGAACGCAAGAAGTTCGGCATTTGGAACGCAAATTTGCGTTCCAAATGCTAATGCAGGATGCCGCTCGGCCGCAGCTACAGCGCTGTTCAAGCTTCCGATGCCAGGAACAAATTGTTTCTGGTGGGGGAAGCTGTGTCCAGTGATTGAGCCAGGGCACAGAGGCAGGTAGCGAGCGTCTGCTCTGCCCCCTTGGGCTTGCGACCTGGGCGACGGCACCGCCCGCACCTCCCTAGTTACGGCTCTGTTCAAAGGCCTAAAAATTCCAGCTCTTCCCTGTCAAGGAAAAAGGCCTTGTACAGATGGGCATTATATTAAAATATTTAACATGCCTTCTCAAAGACTATTAAACACACTGTTGGTGCCAAATGAATAGGTAGAAACACACTTTCTGTGTCCCATTGAAAACACATTTTAACTTTACCTGCAGGGGTTAAATAATTAGCGTTCGGTAAAATACAACCAAGGTCTATGGGTGCTGCTTTTAGAACACAGTACACTGTGCTGCAGGGAGGACTTGAGGTGCATTAATGTACGCGCTACAAACGGTCTGATAGAGCGATGACAAAGTAAAAGGTTTATTCTATTCTTGAAGCGCTGTCCTTGCAAATCAGTGTGTATGAGTCCATGGTTCTGGGCTGAATGATCATCCAAGGCCACAGCCTAGGCTGGCAGAGATCGGGTGGGTGGTAGGTGATTGTAAGCTCTGTGTCATCTGGGATAAATAAAACACTTACTGCAGACTCAGGCTGACCTGGGAAAAAGTCAAATGAGTCAAACTTATGGGTCACGTCAGCTGTCCAATGACACAAGTGTGATAATGAAATCTGACTTATGTATCAAGTAAAGCTTCATTCTACAATAAACATTACACGTATCCCCGTCTCCCAAATTAGGCACTTAGGGAACTGTCCCCTACCATTAAGACCGATATATTTATTGTATCCTTGGCCCAACAAGTAACATGGAAGCAGAAACTGTATTAACCACTGATAATAAAAAGAGTTTGTCATTCATTTTACTGATTTTTTTTCATGAAGAAACAAATATTTGCTATTTTCTTTGCGTTACCATTACTAGAACAGGTGACACTGTGCTGGAAGAGTCTGAACTATGGACATTTAAATTCTGGGGTTGTGTCCAATTTATGGATAAAAGTGTATAGAGATAAATAACAATGGGAGAAGTTGAATATTGATTAAAATAACCATTTATTTAAGTATATTAAATAAATAAATAAAAAATAATTAAAATAATAATTAAAATAAATAATTATTAAACACTATGGGCTAGATTTACTAAGCTGCGGGTTTGAAAAAGTGGGGATGTTGCCTATGGCAACCAATCAGATTCTAGCTGTCATTTTGTAGAAGGTACTAAATAAATGAAAGCTAGAATCTGATAGGTTGCTATAGGCAACATCCCCACTTTTTCAAACCCGCAGCTTAGTAAATCTAGCCCTATGTGTGAGATGGGAAAGGTATACTCTAATTTAGTGTCATCGGTGTTTATTCAGGACAGACTGAAGGATGATCACTGATTTCAGAGTACCTGATTATAATTACCTGGAGCAGACACTCCATACTGATCTATCAGAGGAACACGAGGAGCTTTGTTCTCTAGAGATCCTTACACCCAGACCCCCATGGGCTTATATCCAGCCTGTTATCGTTTTTTGGACAACTGCTGGAATTGGGCCGAGAGGGTTAACGAGTCCACAGATATTTATTTATACTCTGAAACATCACAGCCCGATAATCGGATTACGGAGAGCAGTGACAGTCACAATCACAGCGCTTTGGCATTATCCAGCCTCATTTTGACTTATTTGGATACAATTAAGTAGCGAGATAGTAATACAGGTGCAGACAGCATGATAATCAGGTAAAGAGATGCCGACTTTGTATTTTCTTGTTAAAGATTAAGAATGAAGACTTGACACAGGCTGCTATTTACAGGAATTTCCCTGATACCATCTTCTGTCCAAACAGATAAGAAACAAATGCTCTGGTAAAGGACAGATGACAGTATGTGGAGGATTACGGGGAAAGCAGCTACAATCCCAGCTGCATGTGAGAGAAACACAGGGAATGTTTGAGGGTGTTTATATTTGTCCTAAGTTTTTGTCTTCTTAGTTTTAAACTCCAGCGGGGATTTTAATTTAGTCATAGAAAAGGGTCAATACACTTTATTCTGCTTCCAGCTCTCTATTCTATTAGGCCAGTCATAGTTTTCTGGCAACTTGGTCACAAAACATCCTAATCCTTAAGCTGGGTACACACTACAGAAATTTCCACAAACTTTTAATGCCGAGCGATTTTACATGCGATCGATGTTCCGATCGCTCGGTCCATGGACTGCATACACACTAGCCTTGTTTAGGACGATAAAGGGAAGAGCGGACGTCCCTTTAGCGACTTTTTACAGCCATGTTGTCGTGAGCAATGACTGTAATTTCATACTCACTGTTGTGGATCGGTCGGAAGTTTATACACACTACACAGCGGAAACGAGTTTGGAACGAAAATATTAAACGGTACGACCAACCAAATGAGGCGACAATCGTCCATTTGGACAGACTTTCGACCATCGTGTCACTGCACACACTGACCCGACTTTTTAAACGAGCGGTCGTATGTCGGCTGATTTAGCCGATTATTGGA